>NW_026943636.1:0-15202 GCF_024139115.2 Armigeres subalbatus
ATAAATTGAAGTTTTTCACTGTTTGTACGCATTTCATTTCTAACATATATATATTCAATTTTTGTTGTAGGAATCTGGGTGTTGACGCTTAACTAACAACACAGCGGGAAATAATCGAGATCCTAACAACCCACTTAACTTGTGACGGCGGAGCAGGTAACCAAAAGACAGACACTTTCTGACGACGCTTTTTCTTTAAGGTATACACTTTCAAAAAAAATATACACACGTTCCTATAAAGTGTTTTGCACTCTTGATTTGCCCTACTGGTCAAATTATTCATTTTGAAGTTCAAAACACTTGAGTTTGTGAATCATAATGGACCACATTTTTTCCAACAGCAAAACACTTTCATATTTCATAGTGTTGTCTCCTTGAAATACCACTTATATCTAAAAGGATGGATTTGAATACATATTGGAGTGTTTAACTCAATATAAGTCTACTTCAATTTAAAGGATAGACATGGCTGAAAAACAAATGAAATGATATTGTATAATAAATGATTTTGTCTTGAATTTGAAATTAAAAATCTATTGAAATGCAAATGGTTTTTGCATGTCGTATATAAGCGCGAAATGTAATTACAGCTAGAAAGACTATTGGGACAGCAACTCATATTCCGTCCCCAAACGTTTATTAACCAGCCGCGTTTTCAACTAAATCACTTGGATGTTGGTACATCAATAAAAGCTTTTATTCAGTAATTAATAATTATGTACATATTAAGTAATTCGGCTTGAAATTCGTCCGAGTAATAAGAGACCATCCAACAATGTACATCACGCTTTCAGAGGAGGGGATTCTGAGCTGCACGTGACGATTCAGGGTTGAAAATCTCGTCAATTTTTGCGTGACCTACTTTATGAATCTTCCCCTAAACTTGCTGGGTTTACATGAATGAGGATGCTAGCCAAATAGTCTTTTATCCTATATTTAAACGAATATGATTGTATTTAATTTAATTATGTGGAATATGTCTCACTGACATTTCTACATGACTATCCACATAAAAGATTCATTAAAGGTAGCTATCGCCAATAATTATTTATAATTGTATAAACCATATCGAGGTGCTTATTAATTGTAATTCATATAATACGTGTTTGTGAAAAGAAACTATGCTACAATTTTATTCTCAATACTTTTCTTATAGATTGGGAACTCGTATATGATAATAAAATACCCGTTTATATAAAAACAAATTTATTGATTATAGTCCACTAATTAAGAATATAAGTTGGAAATGATCAGTTTTTGTCACATCTTTCTATTTACGAACAATACATCAAATAAATTTTAAACTAATTTAATATTTATACAGTGATTTTAAAACAAGTTCTTACGCATTTATTCTTACAAAACACATTCTTTATCAACTATTCTTTTATTAACTTCATTGATTTCGTGAGATAAAAAATTACTTTTCTTTTCTATAATAAAGTTTGATTATTAATGGAATGAAATCATTAGTGGTGAGACCATCGAGGAAATCTGAAAAGAGCCGATATTTTAAAAGTTGCTTGAACATTTGCATACTTCTGTCGCTAAATAGTGTTCATTAAAAAGTTACTGCACTGCCATGGTTGTCCTACTACAAAATATAGATCATTTGATTTTAAAATTTCTATTATTTCATAGAGGTTCAGTAACTCCATTTTTATTTGTGGAGTGTTAAAAATGAACCATTTTTTGTATGATGTGCCAAATTTATTTTGGCAATTGTAAGAAAGATTTTGCAATTTTGTTCTAAGTTTACTTCTTCTGGAGTAAACTAATTTAGGCAGAAGAATATGAACGAGAACGTCAGATTTACTGTCAGTAAAAGGTCTATTAGAAGTCAGATTGAAAAAAGTTTGATTTAGTACGTCGCAACTAGAAATTTGCAGAGGCAGCTTTGACGGCTAAAGTGTAACAAATATTTTTTTCCTGGATGGTTGTTATGTGTGCATACTGTTTAAATATTTTGTGTTTAGCTTCGAAACCTGAAGCACATCATATTGACTATTGGCCCGCTTTTTTTGTAATAACTCTTCCATAATGCAATATATGATGATGCTTTGGGCGTAACGTTTCATACTATCAAAATTTCTTAAGAAAAGCTCATGATGAGTGCTTGGCACTTTGGTTATAGAGCGATCAATGTCAGTGAATTCAAAAGATGGCAGTAAGAATAATTTTCAACCAAACTAATCAGACTTTTTACATATTCCTATAGGTTCATCCACAGGTACAAATGGTCCAACAATAAACGTGAAAAAAATGGCCAAAAGGATCCTCCATTTCAGCGGCAGTCGTTCTTAATTTTATAAGATTTTGTTTTTGCTCTCATACTCCATATCTATGGCATTCTTGATAAGGAATCGTCCAATGTTTGTTTTGCCAGAATTCTTCTTCGAATGTAGTAATTTGACTCTGAAAAGTGTCATGTACTTCTTGGTTTGGATAGGCTTGCTTAAGAACATTTGGGAAGCCTATTTTGCATATGCCACTTTTACTAAAATAAATCATGCATAGCATCGACGGAAACATTTTTCAGTTATTCTTAAATTGAAGGTAATTTGGCTTCGAACTCTGATTTTCCTTTAATTCAGTGTCTTTTTGCGTTCCAGACCTTAGATCTTCATTGTAAAATTCTCTTCATTCATATGAAAACATTCAAACTCTTCTACGTCTTTTGCTGTCTTAAATCTAATTTTGGGCGTTTGCAAGAAACTTGACAGTAGAAGGTTACACTAAAACCACCAGCTAACATTAGCAAACTATGTATGCCTAGGTTATCACCCCTGAACTCCAGTATTAAAGGAAATCTTACTACTAGAGAGACTGCTTATTTCCCTATATTAAGTAAAACACCCCTTTCTTCCTAGTAGTTTAAATTTTTCAATAACTTTTTTCAATCATAGCGTTTATACCTATTTCATTGATATCCACCTTTTTAATGAAACCGGCCACGAATATATTTACACAATTTGGAAGAAAACTGTTCTGGGATCACTGGACAATTGTAATACATCCCGCATATTGAATGTCGTTTATTATGCGATGACAAATTGTCATTTATTTCAAACTCGTCAGCATAAAAGAAAGTGGAAAAATGAAATCCGTTGGATATTTACGTTTCACGCTTTCCCACGTAGTGCCGTTGATATAGTTCCTAATTCGATTCGATTCCTCTAATTCTTGAATATAAGCAACAGTTTGATCAAATAAATTTGGTGTTTCAAAATATGCTTTTAACTGGAAATCAATGTCCATTACTACTACGTGGTGTTTTTGTCTTCTATGCTCAGTAAATATTCTGGGTCGAAGCTTACAGTTTCCGTTACTTTTTGATCTCTTGTAACTATTATTGTGGGAGGATGATACAAATTTCGTAACTTCAAATGGTAAAAAAATTTGTGATCAGTATTGATAAAATCGAATGTGGATTTCATTTTATCGAGATAAGCTGAGAATCGATAATTTGTTTCAGCATCGTTTTAATTCGATTGGCAAATTACATATTTCATTGGCTATAGTACCATAAACTGTTTGTGATTTTTCTGGATTGACCTAACATCTTGTCTTGTTAGATTATTTTTGCTATACAAACTGAGAGTGAAGTTAATTGCTGCCGTATCAATGTTTTTCAAAGTTTGTTCGAATTTCGGAGTGAGGTCTAGATCTTTATTCATGGGTTTTATTCTCGAAGACGATGGTTCAGGATTATCGTTGTCATTGTGATGGACTACTTCACGATGAACTTCCTGTTGAACGTTCGTTGATTTGTGACTAGATAAGTGGCGTTTGAATCTATAGATGTTGTTAAAGACTGATATATACATTTCTGGAACGTACATGGAAAACGATATTGTTTTGGCACTCCATGATCCGCCTCCAGGTGATGTACATACAGTAATGACGACGAGAATTTCTTATTACAGTGTTCAACAGAAACAGTGAAACATTTTACGCCTTCAAAGAGAAGCCGATGTTGCTTTCAAGTATTCTTCGAATTTCTCCACCGTTGCATAACGTTCCTTCACAACCAATCCATACACGTAGCGCGCTACAAAATCCAAACCAATTTACTGATCTTAGAATGCTTAATCGCGAGAACTGTACATAGTCTTATGTAAACGTCCACAGCTCGTCGAACAGATGGTAATTGTACACAACTTCTTCGAAGTATGCTCTGTAAACACCGAGCAATCTAGTTGGTGTACCGAAGAAAATAAGTTTGGCACTGTTTCTAGATGCAGGTCGCGATAACCGCTGTACACGTTCGACAAAATGTCTGATGCAGTTTCATCAGAATCAGCAAACAAAATCGTGTCGTCTTTACCATTTATTATGGTTGGTCGGAAACTTGCAGACACTTTCTGGGGTGTTGGTATGCAGTTAAGCAAGAGCAGAAGGGAACAAATTCGCATATCTATAAAAACAATAAATTAAATCATAACGTTGTAAAATGATATATTCATAAAGTAACTAACCATCCGATTCATTTGTGTTATTAAGGACATCCAATAACTGCGATGAAGGCTCGTCAACGATGATCTTTTCGCGATATATGACCCAGAAACTCGTAGAACATGTTCCCACTTACTATCGCAATCTGTGCTGTTGAGATTAGGTGCAACTTGCATCAATCGATAATCGATTTCGAGCTACAAACATAGAAATAAAAGTGTTAGATTACCATTCGAGAATATTTATTATGAATTAACTAATTGGCTTTTCCGAGAATGTTCTTTTGTCGATTACTTTGGATATTTTAAGTCGAATAAGCTGTTAAAAATCCTGCCACATATTTTTTAATTCTACAAGACATTTATCGACAACCCACACATTTTATTGGCAAAAATCTATTAATTCAACACAAAATTACCAAAACGACTTATCTGCTTTTGTAAACAATTCGTAATCAGATTCGTCAAATCGTCGTTTGAATCTTTGTTTACAAAAGCAGATAAGTCATTTTGAAAATTTTGTCTTGAATTCAACTCATGATGTTTATTTGTGCACATAACCACTCTCCACGCGAAGCACAAATAAAATCTACACACTTAACTCATTTCAGTAAATTTTACAGAAATCTCAACAGCGAATCTGTTCGGTAATTATTTACAGATTTTTTGTCATTTTTCCCATTGTTCAACTGTCAAAATCACCGAAAACCAGTAAAATTATTTACCGAACAGTTCTGCTGTTGAGATTTCTGGTAAAATTTTACCGAATTGGCGATTTGTTTTAAGTGTGTATAGCCGCCAATATGCAGGTATCGAAATTATGTGTGAATCCATGTCGAGTATATTTGTGTCTCCAAATTGCAAAAGAATTATGTGTACCACAAATATTTTCCCAATTACTTTTTATTTACTTTTTTAAAACAATCCAACTGTCGAGTCGAGTTAAGTACGAGACACAGAAGACGACCTTACTGTTGAGGTGGAAATACGTATCTATCAAGTTATAAACAAGTGATGGAATTAAATGGGATAGTAGGAACTCGTCTTATGACAAAGTGCAGGCCAACTTTGTTTTGCCTTTCTCGTATGCAAAGTATACGTAAAGGCTTGTTCGCATATGCGAGAAGCGACATCTATGCAAGAGTATATCATCGCACATCACTAGCTGTTCCCTCGTTCATCGACTACCGATTTAGCCATGTATGCAACAACTTGCGTTCTTTGACATCCGTCTCCGTCAACTATATTGTAAAGTGACAGCTATAAAAGGAACCTCTGCAGCACAGACTTGGCTTTTTTTATCGTCATGGAATCAACCAACAGGTGGAGTTGAAATCACCATCAAAAGGCGTTGCAACAGAAAAATTTGGACAGCAAGTGTAGAATTTGAATTACGTAGTTAAAGTTGAATTTGTAGTTATTAAATATTTGTAGTTATTAAATGAAAAGTGGATTAAAGTTATTGGATTAGTTGTGTAAAAGTGTTTGAAATACAGTTAGAACAATAGAACCTAACCTACTAGTGTAGTTATACATAAACT
The DNA here is from genome assembly GCF_024139115.2 of Armigeres subalbatus. Taxonomy (NCBI): domain Eukaryota; kingdom Metazoa; phylum Arthropoda; class Insecta; order Diptera; family Culicidae; genus Armigeres; species Armigeres subalbatus. Next base: position 5,996 of record NW_026943636.1, read on the forward strand.
ATAATAAATTGGACTATTCAGTGATTTAAGTTGGGAGAAGTGAAGAATTCGGAAATAAATCTAGTTCTTATCCGCTGTGCTAATCGACATTGGTCCTTCGAACCGGATAGCGTGAACTCTGCTAGTCCGCCAGCTAGGAATCTTCGCCAAACCCAGCCACGTGTCCAGGAGAATAGCTGTTGGGAGTTACTTATATAATTCAAGGCACATATATTGCCTTTTCAAGGTAATTATCACTCCAACAACTCTAACCCGTCCCGTTTGAGCTACGCGGTCTTCTGCCTTACAGACTCCTTCGTGAATTCCGCTGGTCTGCCAGCCAGGAATCTTCACCAAACCCAGCCACGTGTCCTGGAGGTTTGCTGTTTGGAGCAACTTATATAATGCAAGGCACATATATTGCCTTTTCAAGATAATTATCGCTCCAACATTTGTAACCCGTCTCGTTTGAGCTGCGTGATCTTCCGTTTTACATATTCGATCGCTCCCTTGTCTCCGTCTAATCCCACTATGTTTGCGGAACGACGCATCAAGAGCCTCATGACACGCCTGCAGAGCCTTTTGACGTCGTTCAAAATCATCAAAACGTTCGTAGACGAAGATCAGGAAGAACGAAATGCTGTCCAAGTCTCGGTACGCATGTGGCACTCTGGAAGGACGTCAACGCAACTCAAATGGAGCTTGAATCGCTTTGGACGAAGATGGATTGGACCAGAACCTCAAGATCGAACAGATTTCGAATCTAGTTATTTCCAAGTCAAAGGGTTTCTCTCACTCAACACCTCTGCTGTCCCTGGCCCCACTTGCACCTGCTTCTCAAGCAACAACGCAACTTAATCCGTCGTCGTCGGTACGGCTACCCGACGTAAAACTGCCCGTATTCTTTGGTCACATCGATAGCTGGTTAAACTTCCATGACCTCTTCGTCTCTCTCGTTCACTCGTCACATGAACTCTCAAGCATTCAAAATTCTACTACTTGCGGTCTTCCCTATCTGAGACGCCCTTAAGCTCATCCAGACAATCGTCCTCGGTGCCAATAATTACCAAGTGGCCTGGAATTTGTTGGTTGATCACTATCAGAACCCTGTCCGACTAAAGCAGTCTTACGTAGACTCGCTTTTCGAATTCACGTCACTGAAAGAGAATCAGCGTGTGAATTACTGGTCTTGTCGAGAAATTCGAAGCGAACGTCCGGTACTTAAACAGTTGGGAGAGGGCTGAATGCTGGGACATACTCTTGATCAGAATGCTGAGCAACAGGCTCGACCCGACTACGAGGCGGGATTGGGAGGAATATTCGTCATCGAAGGAGATGTAACTTTCAACGATCTCACGAACTTCATTCAAAGAAGAGTCACGGTGTTACAGACAATCCACAAATCGATCGATACTGTATACCAAAGTTCGACGAAAAGACCTGCCTCCGTCCATCGCCAGCCACGGGGCCAATCAACCGAATTACCGGAAATGTCTCGTCTGCTCTGACCATCATCCATTGTACCTGTGTCCCGTTTTCTCAAAAATGACAGTTGAAGATAAGGAGAAGGATGTTCGACGCCACCAATTGTGCCGGAAATTGTCTCAGGAAAGGTCACCAAGTACGTGAATGCCCGTCGTCAAGCACATGCCGCAAGTGTAAAGGTCGCCACCATACCCAGCTCTGTCATGGTGGAAAGTCAGTCTCTGTGAACTCCAGGACTGAAGAATCTAGTACACCGAATATTGCTTCTGTCCCTGTCGTAGAAGAAATCCCAAGAAACTCCACCGCTGCCATACCTGAACACGTTAGCTGCACTTCTTCTGGCGTGCAAAGGAAAAGCGTCTTACTGGCTACCGCGGTAGTCATTATCATCGATGACAATGGTGTCGAACATGTCGCTAGGGCGCTACTAGATTCCGGCAGTGAATGCTCGTTCATGACTGAATCGCTCGCTCAACAGCTAAATGCTAAGCGCACTAAAATCAACATTCCCAATTGCTGGTATCGGTCAGTCCTCAACCAACGCTCGCTCAAAACTAAAATCAACCGTTCGATCTCGTTTTTGGTAATTTTTCGACCGCCGTGGAGTTCTTGGTACTCCCGAAAGTAACAGTAAATCTACCATCGATATCCATTGACGTATCGTCCTGGGAAATTCCTCATGGAATCAAGCTAGCAGATCCATCATTCTATAATACAAGACCAGTTCAACTCGTTCTCAGGGCGGACATTTTCTTCGACCTCTTCAGGGGTGTCCGGTCGGATTCAACTCGGCGAATCTCTTCCGAATCTCGTCAACTCAGTTCTCGGTTGGATCGTATCTGGAGCAACTGCCAACCTTCTACCGACACAATCGATCACAGCTAACGTCGCTACAGTAGCAGATCTTCATCAACTCATGGAAAAGTTTTGGATCATTGAGGAAAACAAGGATGTTTCATTCTTTTCCGTTGAAGAAGCAGCCTGTGAGGCTCATTTCCGCAAAACAGTTTCTCTCGCTCTCCTGAGGGACGTTATATCGTTCGCCTTCCGCTGAAACAAAACGCTTTACTGCACCTCGGTGATAACCGCCGCTCAGCCATTCATCATCTGCATCTCGTCGAAGGTCGTCTCACTAGCAATCCAGAGCTGGGTGGTCACTACCGAAATTTTATGCAAGAATATGAAGAATTAGGCCATATGAAACTAGTTCGCGATTATGAAAACCCACCATCTCCCTGTTATCATCTGCCTCATCGCCGTTCTTCGAGAAGATGGCACGACAACAAAACTTCGTGTCGTGTTTGACGCATCCTGTAGAACCACGAAGGGATCATCGCCAGAATGACGCTCTCATGGTTGGCCCAATCGTCCAAGAAGAGCTCCGCTCAATCATCATGCGCTCCAGAATCCACGCCATTATGCTCATCGCCGACATAGAGCAAATGTTTCGCCAAATACGGATTGATGAAAGAGATACACCACTTCAACGAATCGTTTGGCGATCGTCTCCAGAAGCAACTTTAAGCACGTATGAGTTGAAGACCGTGACATATGGCACTGCTAGTGCACCCTTTCTGGCCACAAGGGTACTCCGTCAGCTTGCCGATGACGAACAACACCCGCTTTTCAGAGGCCGCCGACGTTCTACGCAAGGACTTTTACGTGGACGACCTGTTCTCCCGGAAGTAAGACTGTGGAAGAGGCTATCAGACTTCGTAACCAACTAGACTCTTTACTCTGCTGGAGGCTTTGAGCTGCGTAAATGGGCTTCAAGCGTGGAGGAAGTCCTAGAAGGCGTGCCCCCAGAGCACCGAGCGTTAAAGACATCAGTAGATCTCGATCGTGACGAATGCATCAAAAGTCTTGGGCTACATTGGGAACCAGCAACCGACCAACTTCGTTACAAGATCGACCTACCTTCGAGTAACGACACTCAGCTCACGAAGAGGATCGCACTGTCCCCAAATTGCTCGTATTTTTATCCGCCAGGCCTAGTCGGACCCGTTATAACAACGGCCAAGTTGTTTATGCAGGCTCTATGGACATTGAAGGCTAACGATGGAAACATATGGGGATGGGACCAGGAACTTCCGCCTACCTACAAAGAACGATGGTTCAATTATATGTCTCAGTTGCCATACCTAAATGATCTCCGCATAGAACGATACATCCTTTGTTCGAATCCTTCATCCATTCAGCTCCACTTTTTTTCTGACGCATCTGAGAATGCCTATGGTGCTTGTTGCTATATCCGTTCATCGAATTCAAACGGAGAAACTAAAACCGCACTTCTTACGACAAAATCAAAAGTTGCCCCGTTGAAGCAACAGAGCATCCCGCGTCTCGAACTTTGTGGCGCGCTCCTTTCCGCGGAACTGTACGAGAAGGTAACCAGCTCACTGCAGATCCCTACAGATACCTACTTCTGGGTGGACTCGACGATCGTTATTTTGCTGTGATAACTCTACTCCGTCAACCTGGACCACTTTCGTTGCGAATCGTGTCTCAAAAATACAACTTGCCACAAAAATTGTACTTGGAACCATGTTTCAGGGACAACAAAATCCTGCTGACCATATATCTCGTGGTTTTGTCTGCTGAGAATCTACTCCACGACGAGCTTTGGTGGAGGGGCCCACACTGGTTAGTACTACAAAAGAAATACTGGCCTATTCAGCAAGCAATTAACTCTGCCGATAGCATCCTCGAGGCAAGAAAACCGTCTACCATCGCACTTTCCGCCGTCACAGAACCATCGTTCATTGATGATTTAGCCACCAAGTTTTCAAGCTGCCATAAAATGCTACGGGTGGTGGCTTACTGTCGACGTTTCATTAATCATTGTCAGGGAAGATCAGAGACCTTCCAGAGCAGTCATCACTGCAGAAGATCTACACGCAGCGGAAATGAACCTGATACGATTGGTGCAGCAACAATCATTCACCGCCGAATGGAACCAGTTGGAACGGTCCCAACCAGTTGGCCTGAAATCCCGTATTCGCTGGTTTCACCCATTCATTTCGGTCGACAAGATAATTCGAATCGGTGGTGAACTAAAAACGCGCAACAACCCTATGACGAAGTAAACACCAAATCTTACTACCATCCGCCACGCCTTTTCAAATCTTCTCGTACGGCACCTACACGAAACAAATCTTCATGCTGCACCGCAAATGCTACTCAATATCCTTCGTTTGCGTTATTGGATTACTGGGGCCAGAAGTCTGGCTCGAAAGATCGTTCAAAACTGCATTGCATGCGCCAAAATGAGACAAAACTTGTTCAGCAATTCATGTCTGAGCTTCCAAAGGAAAGAATCACCGCCGCTCGTCCGTTCACCATCACAGGAGTCGACTATTGGGGTCCAATATTATTAAAACCAATTCATCGTAGAGCAGAACCGGGAAAGGCATACGTGGCAGTCTTCGTCTGCTTCGCAACAAAGGCTGTGCACCTCGAGCTGGTGGGGATTTAAGCACTAGTAAATTTATTCAGGCACTCCGTCGTTTTGTAGCCCGACGTGGGGCTGTGTGCTGAAATTTTCAGCGATAACGGCAAGAACTTTGTTGGTGCAGCAAACGAACTACGTCGAATCGTCCGGAGCGATCAGCACCAACAATCGATTGCGGAAGAATGTGCTGCTAAGGGAATACGATGGCGTTTCAACCCTCCAAAGGCCTCACATTTTGGAGGACTGTAGGAAGCAACGATACAGTCTGCTCAAAAGCACTTTTTCAGAGTTTTAGGGAATCACACTCTATCGATGGAGGATATGCAAACACTTTTGGTACAGATCGAATGTTGCCTAAACTCGCGACCATTAGTTCCTTTGAGCGACGATCCTCTGGACTTCGAACCTCTCAGCCCTGGACATTTCCTTACTGGAACATCGTTAAAGTCCGTTCCAGATGTCGATGTCACCAATATTCCATTAAATCGCTTGAAGGCTCACCAATAAATACAAAAAGTCCTACAGCAAATTTGGCGGCGCTGGCATATTGAATACCTTTGCACCCTTCAAACTCGCACAAAATGGATCAACCCTCCGATAGCCATTCATCGGAACCAACTTGTGCTGCTTAAGGAGGACAACACCCCGCCTTATCAATGGCCTACTGCTCGAGTCCTCGAAATACTGCCAGGAGTAGATGAAGTCACAAGAGTCGTTACCGTAAAAACACCTGCCGGAATATATACAAGACCAGTTTCGAAAATCAGCCTTCTTCCTATTAGTACACCAGTAGATGCAAACGATGAACCGCAACCATAACAAAAACAATTGGAACACTACTCCAGCTGCTTCCTACGTAGTTGATTCCTGTATGCACAATTCCACAATTTCCAGCAAGGCGCTCCTAAAAAAAAAAAAAAAAAAAGGTCTTTTTTACCAAAGGATCAGGTAAGTACCTGTCCTTGCATTTAACTTCGTTGAAACCCGCTACCGGGTCTTATAAATTGGTTCCAGAACACAAACATCAATTGACAACACAGGTTTCATCGACAATAAACCGAATCGCATCTGTAAATCATCGCCAAAGACGAAGCACCAGTCAGAACTCGATCTTCGAAGGGGCCAGGATGTTCGCATATGCGAGAAGCTTGACATCTATGCATGAAGTATATCATCGCACATCACTAGCTGTTCCCTCGTTCATCGACTACCGATTCAGCCATGTATGCGACAACTTGCGTTCTTTGACATCCGTCTTCGTCAACCACAGTAAAGTGACAGCTATAAAAGGAACCTCTGCAGCATGGACTTGGCTTCTTTTATCGTCATGGAATCAACCAACAGGTGGAGTTGAAATCACCATCAAAAAGGCGTTGCAACAGAAAAATTTGGACAGCAAGTGTAGAATTTGAATTAGCAGTTAAAGTTGAATTTGTAGTTATTAAATATTTGTGGTTATTAAATGAAAAGTGGATTAAAGTTATTGGATTAGTTGTGTAAAAAAGTGTTGAAATACAGTTAGAACAATAGAACCTAACTCTACTAGTGTAGTTATACATAAACTATAATAAAATTGGACTATTCAGTGATTTAAGTTGGGAGAAGTGAAGAATTCGGAAATAAATCTAGTTCTTATCCGCTGTGCTAATCGACAAGGCTATAATATATATTTCATTTCAAAAGCCAATTTTTAATATTTTCATATGTCCCATTGTTTCATAATGAAAATTGGACAGATTACACTATAGCATCAAACGTTATGGCCAAAATACTATTGTTTCATACGCATGAGAAAGACACCATCATCGCTGGTAGATTAATCAGGTATTACAAAAATATTTTATAATGGAATGGTAGTCAAAAGCTATCATGCCATTCTTACAGTTCTCAGGTACTTATTCAAAAGGACGTATGTGATTTGGTAAACAAAAGATTGAAACGTCGATTTGGCACTCCACGCAAACCAACACCACCAACAGATAGCCGAAGGCTTCCCTACCTGTCTGTAGTGATGGTTTGCGTGGGAAGAACTATCAGATTGGACAATTCGACGTTTGAATCTTTGTTTACAAAATCACATACGATCACTGAATAAGTGCCTGAAAGATGTTTAATTGGAATTCATTAGGAAGAGTTTATGAGAAAAAGCCTCCCTGAAATAAATTCAATTAAGTGTCCGAAAATCTAGTTAATAGTGAAAATAATTAATGAATTATGCATATAACTTACCAACTGATAACCATGTTTCACTGCAAATGAATTTCCAGAGTTTAGCTTTAAGTAAAGCTTTCTTACTGTTGGTTTCAGCAAGCCAGATCTTACGCTTCGGAAAGCTGGTTTTCCACAAATCGAGTACCGTACTCCACGGCCCGTCGTTATCCTGTAGCCAATTATAAGCTTCCTCAGCTTTTTGATCAACACCGACACTTCCTTTTTCGCAAATAATTTCCACTGCCACTGTTAAGCTTTTCTTGTTTTTCGTCGTCCAGTTTCCGCTTTCGGCGATGGGTTTTGATTGTATTAATTTTGTTGTATATTTTCCCCTGGATTCTTTTTGTCTCCAGCCTTCGGTAGGTAGTAATCGTCCTATTGTAAAAGATAGTTTTAAAACTAGGTATATATATAGTAAGAGCACAGGCAAACAGGTATAAGACTCTACGATTTTTTTTGTCATAATCGGTTAACTTCTCTCTAGATGACCTAAACGGCTTCAATTGTTTCGAAACGCACTGCCGCTGTCTACTGGTTATTATATCAATGATATTGTGGTTCAAGTACGATATGATATACCACAATCAATGTTCCTTTCAAGCACTTGAATCAATTCGCTTGCTCTATCATAACTTAGCATCACAGACAAACAGACAAAACACATTGAACATTTACTCATCAAATTCATCGTCGTTCAAACACTAACAACATCTGTTGATTTCAGTTAGTTGAGCAAATCCCGAACCAGATGGCGATAGTGGGCAAACGTCAAACTCGAGCAAAACCGATGCGCGTGTTACGAGTGATCGATTGGCCAACTAATGATTATTTGAATTGACCAGTAAATCAGTGAACGATGGAAATTTGACGAGTGTTATGTCTGTTTGTCTGTGGTAGCATTAAGGAAATTTTAGTAGTAGTTAATGTAATAAACGACCGAAAACGTCTGGTTTAACCAAACACTACAACATTATTCAGAGTTACGTACATTTGTCTGGACTGAGTACTTCTAATTGATATGGAGTTATGGTGTATACTAATTGAAAACTAAGTTGTGCATATCGACCACTAAGAGCAATATTATCGGGCGAGTCGTTTAGCAGCGCAGTAAAGTGACACTATACCGGTCGCTACTATACGAGCTGGTAAAACAGTAGCACAACTGACAGATGGCCAAACGTCATCAGTAAGACAGACAGAAACCAAATTGATATTATCAATTTCCCACCTTATCGGCCGCGACGATTTAAAATCGTCATAAAACAAATTGACGCCAAAACCGTCGCCAGCAGAAATGGCCATAAGATCTGTCAAATCAACTGTGAACAAAATTTTATATACTCAATAATCACATTATTTCTCAAAATTGAGCCCTGTTTTTAATGCAGATTGACATTATTTTCTAATAAAACTAACATAATTTTAGAATAAAGATGTTGGCGACGATTTTGATAGTGCCTAAAAAATGGTCGGCGCGTTTTGTTACCAAGGAAACAGACAATAGCCGAAAATAATGATCGATACAAAAAAGAGTAAAGAGTAACCATTCTGCTCATCTCTTAACTAACTGAAATTACATCGTTGCGCGATTAATTAAAATACTCGCGCCCATTAATGATGCTCTAAAGCCAGTATACAAAGAAACATTATCCAATGTCAGATCTTATCCTGTTAGCCTGTGTATTTAATATTATAGAATTTGTATCGGAAAGAACTTACCTTACGTTCTCCTTTGAAGAGAAGAGTTATTGATCGTGCATATTTATCTAGGTCATGGGCATACAATTTCTTCTTCTTGGAAAGATGCCAGTTGGCGACAAAACCAGCTAATTCAACTTTCGACACTCTGACAGTGCACCTTTTAGCACCCAAAGAAAGTAATTCTCGACCGGTGATGGATTTATTCAACAGGTTTTGTAGAGCCTTTGGAGTGAGCTCGTCCGAAATTTCATCATTTGATTCATTCAACGAGTTTTCCTTATCTTGATCGTTGAAAATTTCCTGTAATGAAAGTAGAATTGTAAAAATATCAAATTTTAGCGTGGATCTACTATTAGTTAGCATTAATACTTAATAAATAT
>NW_026943637.1:0-3002 GCF_024139115.2 Armigeres subalbatus
TCACATTTCAAATAGCAGTGGAAGCTGCCACGTTGTTAAAATTTCCGAGCGAAACCCGTTTTTGCTTTCGGTGCCAGCTGTTCCATCTCCAATAACGCCTTACGGCCTTTATCTTCCCTCTCCAACTTTTCTCCTCAAGGGCCTTCTTTCCGATAATATTTTCGCTTCTAAAGCTAATTGGTGGCCTCTAACCTTAGCTCTAGAAGTCGCAATAACATTATGCCCTGCGGAAGACTTCTTTCTCTTTCGCAAAGCTTCTTTACTCACAGCGGAACCCAGAAAATCCTATGCAACTTCCCCAGGAACTCCCCCTCTATCAGATCAATTTCTTCCGACAACTTCCCCAAGATTTCCTCCGGATATTCATCTGAAGTTACTCAAAAAAATTCTTCAATAGGGTTTGACGAATGTCCCTTGGTCGACAACACGTAACGCCGGAAGACATCTAGCCGAACTTAACGTTTGTCCAAAACGCTTATTGGCAGAATGAACCATTCCGCCGAAAAACATACTGATTGTACGACAATTCCCCGAAAACCAATTCCCCGAATGCAATTTTCCCGAATGCAATTTCCTCGAATGTAACAATTCCCCGAGAGCAATTTCCCCGAATGTAACAATTTCCCGAATATAACATTTCCCCGAATGTAACAAATCCCCGAAAACAAAGTAGTTTTTGCAAACACATAATTGTCATCGAATATTGGCGGCCGAACACAGCAGCGTTCAAAGATTTGTTCCAGAGTGTCTCTTTGGAGATGCCGAACATGACCAAATCTTTCGATAGTATTGTATGCCCTTGATCTGTTAAATTTTATATCTTATTGTTGAATTATAAAGATATTATAATAAAGTGTTTTCCTATTCATTCTTTTTTTTCTAAAATAGTCGAACATAGGCTGAATTTATTTGGTGGAGCAGAATCGCGAACAGAAATTCCGTTTGAAAGCATCATGGTAAAAATTTGTGAAATCAAACTCCTGTCCTATGTAAGGTTTATTTCTTCTTAAGAAGTTACTGTAATCGTGGATATGAATCCTTAAAAAAATAGTGCGTGTGCCTGGAATAAGGCAACGGTGAATGTGATCCCTTCTTTAAAAGTAGTACAACTATTCGGAATAACGCAATGGATTAATTTGATCTCTACTTCGAAAGTAGGTGTTTTTCTAGAATAATGAAGGAGTGAATGTTATTGCTTCTTTAAAAATCTGTATCTACCTGGTATATGGAAACGGTAGATGTGATCAATTCATTAAAGTTAGGCGTTAGCTCGAAATAAGCCAAAGTAGAATGAAATTAACTTTTCAGAAGTAGGAATTTGCCTGCAATAAGGTTATGATAAATGTAGTCTCTTCCTTTGATGTAGACGAGTTTGGCTGGAATAGATATAATATATGAGATCGAATCTAGCAATAAATATCAATTATATAAACCCAAAAAAATTGACGTGTTATACTGCGTAGACGCGATCACTTAAGGAAGGCATTATCTCCTTCCTTCGCTTTACTCCAGGCAAACGTGTACAATTGAAGAAGGGTCCATCTACCCTCTTTGTCTTATATCGGGCAAACGTGTTCATTTTAAGAAGGCATTATAACTCGTCTTCCCCTAATACCGGGCGAAGCGATTATAAAAAAAACATTATCCCTTTCCTTCGCCTTATACCGGAAGACGCATTAATTTTCTTCCTTTATCTCTATCCTTCTTCCTTATTTTTCCATTCTCTCTTCCTACATCTCACTTCGTATTTCGCCCTTTCTCGCTCCTCACATAACACTTCTTGCATCATATTTTTCACTTCTCACTTCTTACTCCATACTTTTCACTTCTTACTATGTACTTACTTACTGTACTTACTTCTCATTTCTTGCTTTTCACTTCTCACTTTTCATGTCTCACTTCTCACTTTCCACTACTCACTACTCACTTTTCACTCCTCGCTTCTCACTTTTCACATCTCATGTTTCACTTCTCACTTCTCACTTCTAACTTCTCATTTCTCACTTCTCATTACGCTCTTCTCACTTCTCATTACGCTCTTCTCACTTCTCACGTCTCACTTTTCACTACTCACTACTCATTTCTCACTTCTTACTTTTCACTCGGCCTAATGACGGTTCGGCGTAATAATCTTCGGCCGAATGACCCACCATCCTAATTTTTTTTTACAATTTTTAAGCGTATTGTCCCGCGAACCTCACTTTTGTAGTGGTTTGTAGTTATCCTCCAAATATCCCCCAAAAATAAATGGGAATTTGTAAGGTTCTTTTGGAGGATAACTACAGATCGTTATCCTCCAAGGGTTCCGGTCAAAAATCGTATAATCTAATGATGGCAAAAGAAAGATTATAATTTTTGCTTTCAAACGCCATCAAAATATTTTAGGATTTCATGAAATTGTGCGAATACGGTTGAAAATGCTTTTCCCCCATATAGACGTCCACCGTCATAGGGCTCATTTGGAGGATAACTACAGATCGTTATCCTCCAAGGGTTCAATCAAAAATCTTGTAATCTAATGATGGCAAATGAAAGATCGTAAATTTTTTCTTCAAACGACATAAAAATATTTGATGCAACATATAAAATTACTATTCAATAATAAAATTAAAGCATCGACCATGCGATATAAGGAAATTAATACGCACTTCTAAGGTTCCAATTTGGAGGATAACTACGGATTTTATAGGGGATGCAGCCTTTTTGTACACATTGATTCAACTCAGAACACATTCGAAGCATTAATAACTGAATTGATGAAGTACTCACAAGAATAAAAACAGATAGACAGATAGAGTATCGGTACTTTCCACAAAGCTGGGCTACAAATCCAATCTATCTTCTCTCAAAGTGGTATATTCATACCACCAGAAAAATTGGTACTGCTGAGAATGAGCTCTGGAGAATCATTAGTTCAAGTACAAAACCTAGTTGATCAATGGTTTAGTCTTTCTTATGTTTCATTATGCCGTATAACGTGTAATGTATAATACCGCTCTTCA
>NW_026943638.1:0-54192 GCF_024139115.2 Armigeres subalbatus
CAGCCCAATCGGGTCGTACGCAAAGGTGACGTCTTTGTCATCATAGTTTGTGTCTCGTTATTCACATAGACCAAACTGCTAGGAGGTCAACTGAATCATGAAGCCGAATAGTAGCTCCCAATTGAATGGACTTTGAGTCTCCAACTGTGGAAAAAGGATTAACACGACTCATCGACCGCATCGCCGCTGAAGCAACTCGTCTGGCTTTCAGTGGAGGACATCAGAATCCCAGAAGACACCACCCTCAAAAATGTCCGAAAATAAGCAGAATCGGAAGCGGCGCGAAACCAAACGCAACTATATTTCTTTATTTGCAACATTCGGTTTTCGCCCGCGATGGAAGAATACGCGTATCGTTTTCTATGGTGCCGGTGGAAAAGTAAAAGGAACTTAAAGAATTAATTACTCACAGTCTTTTTCAGGACTAAGACCTGTACTACCGTCAAACACATATTTGTCCCATTTTTGCTGGGATTCCCTATATACATGGGACAGTAAGCGTATAACGGCAGTGTACGCCGATTGAAAATTTACCGGCGGCGGCGTGGGTCGGCCTAGACTGATTTTCTTCGGAAGTTCCTCCAGGAATTCCACCGATAGTTCCTCCAAAAGTTCCACAAAGAACTCCTTCCGAAGCTCCACCAGAGATTCCTAGGAAAGTTCCGCCAGGAATTGCTCCGGAAGATTTGCCAGAAATTCCACCGGAAGCTCTATCCGGAATCCCTCCGTAAGATCAACCAGGAATTTCCAAGTTCCTCCAGGAGATCTTCCGTAAATTCCACCACGAATTCTTCGAGAAGCTTCTTCCATAAATATTCCTCGACGTGTCAAACTTTATGATTTTGCAAAATAAGTTCATAGAAATGAGTTCTGAGGATATTTTGCTCATCTGGTCACATTCCGGGATGCCCTGGAATGCTGGTTCCTTGGGGCAAGTGGCTACTTTTTGATCAATATTGTGTAGTGGTCGCAGTGCCTCGGCTGTTCCTGGAGGATTTTGCAACGGATGGCTTACGCGCCACCTCCGAAGAGGACCACCCGTCGTGTTATTTTTGCCCGGCTATAGACTGGTTACTGAACCAGTCCGGAAATTGTTCAACACACCAGGAACACGCGTAACAGACCACCCACACTCGAATTGTCTAACCCACGATACTAACACAACCCTGACCATAAAAACCCAGCACACTCCTAAATCCTATCACGTAACAATCTTCGCGCCCCATCTTTCCTTCTCGCTTCGAAAGACGAACAATTCGGATCAACGTACGCGGACAGACAATACTAACGCGGAACGTGAAATACCCTCCAGACTCTCTCAATCAGATCTGACTAACTAGGAACTACGGTAACCAGAAACAAAAAGACATAAGCTGTGTTGGTAAATTCAACATTTGCCTTTGATGACTGATTTTGATGAGTAGATCTGTCATTTTTTGTTTCGTATGGTTCATCCGTGACAAAATTGGTTCACGCATATGTAGCACAGATTTTGTTGCTCCTCCGGAAGTTCCTCCAGGGATTCCTCCGGAAGTTTCACGAGGAATTCCTCCGGAAGTTCCTTGAGGAATTCTCGCTTAACTTTTGAAAAGGACCTAAGTAACATTTTTTCCATGAATTAATTTGAGTACTGTAATCAAAAGCTTTCATATTGGTCTGTTGATTGCGCTATTCAAATTAATTCATGAAAAAAATGTTACTTAGGACCTTTTGAAAAGTTAAGCGAGAATTCCTCCCGAAGTTCTTCCAGGAATTCCTCCCGATGTTCCTCCAGGAATTCCTCCGGAAAGTCCTCCGGGAATTCCTCCGGAAGTTCCTCCCGGAATTTCCGGAGAAATTCCGGAGGAACTTCGGAGAAATTCCGGAAACACTTCCGGAGGAATTCCCTTAGGAACTTCCGGAGGAATTCCCGGAGAAATTTCCGGAGGAATTTCCGTAGGAATTCCTGGAGGAACTTCCGGAGGAACTTCCGGAAGAATTCCTGGAGGAATTTCCGGAGGAACTTCCGGAGCAATTCCCGAAGGAACTTTCGGAGGAATTCCCGGAGGAACTTCCGGAGAGCTTCCTGGAGGAATTTCCGTAAGAAGTCCTGGTGGAATTTCCTGAGGAATTTCTGGACAAATTTCCGGGGAAATTCCTGGAAGAATTTCCGGAGGAATTCCTGGAGGAATTTCCGGAGGAAGTCCTGGAGGAATTTCCGGAGTTTTTCCAGGACGAATTTCCGGAGGAATTCCTTGACGAATTTCCGGAGGAATTCCTTGACGAATTTCCGGAGGAATACCTGGAGGAATTTCTGGAGGAATTCTTGGAGGATTTTCTGGAGGAATTTCCGGAGGAATTTCTATATGAATTTCCGGAGGAATTTCTGGAGGAATTTCCGGGGGAATTCCTGGAGGAATTTCCGGGGGAATTCCTGGAGGAATTTCCGGGGGAATTCCTGGAGGAATTTTCGGGGGAATTCCTGGAGGAATTTCCGGGGGAATTCCTGGAGGAATTTCCGGGGAAATTCCTGGAGGAATTTCTGTATGCATTTCCGGAGGAATTCATGGAGGAATTTCCCGAGGAATTCATGTAGGAATTTCCGGAGGAATTCATGGAGGAATTTCCAGGGGAATTCCTTAAGGAATTCCTGGAAGAACTTGCGGAGGATTTCCTGTAGGAATTTCTGGAGGACTTCCTGGAGGAATTCCCGGAGGAATTCATAGAGGAATTCATGGAGGAATTTCTGGAAGAATTCCTGGAGGAATTTCCGGAGGAATTCCTAGAGGAATGTACTCCCGTCGGAATTTGTGGTGAAATTCCTGAGGAATTCGGAGGAAGGAATTTCTGGAGGTATTTGAGAAAGAAACTCCTGAAGACTTTTCGGAGAATTTCCAGGAGAAATTCCTGGTGAAATTTTTGGAAGAATTTCCAGATGAATTCCTTGAAGAATTTTCGGAGGAATTCCTGTAAAAATTTCGGGATGAATTCCTGAAGAAATTTCACGAGGAATTTCCGAAATATCTCCTGGAGGTATTTCTGGAAGAATTCCTGGAGGATTTTCCTGATAGGATTTTCCCATAGAGAACTCCGAGGAAAATCCGCCAGAGAATTCTTCCGGGCATACCTTTAGGAGCTCCATCGAACATTTCTCTATGAATTTCTTTGAGAATTATTCCAGGAATGTCTTAGGGAAATTTCCCCTTTCAATGGATTCCTCTGGGATATCTGCGGGAATTCCTCCATGATCTCCAGAAAAAAAATCTTGAAGGGATTTATGGAGAAATTCCTTAAAGAATTTCTGAAGGCATTATAAAGAAATTCCTGCTGGAATTTCCTGATGAATTGCTAAATAGCCGATGGAATTCCCTTATGATTTCTTGAAGAAATTTCAATAGAATATGGCGAGGGCGTTCCGATTTATTTCATAAGTATTTTCGAATAAATAATTGGAGAGGTTGCTGGAGGAATTCTTGGAGGTATTTCCGGTCCCGTAGTAATTCCTGGAGGAATTTTCAAAGAATTTCTCGAGAAATTCACAAAAGAATTCCTGGAAGTATTTCCAGATATATTTTCTAGATGGTATTCCCGTACACTGAGGATAATCCGCACATATTTATTGGCGAAAATTCATAAATTTTTATTTTAAAATTTATATGTGCGCACATAACTATCCACTTCCCAGGACGCACTTAAACAAATTAGTGTAATATATATCATGAGCAGCAGCAGCTTATTTATTGTCTTTATTTAATGTACATCCTGGAAAAAGATGATTTTAAATGTTTTATTTTGTTTTGGATAATATTTTAGTATTTTGAAATAAACATGCTTACAACAAAATTAAACAATTTCCTCCGCCGGTTTGATCGCGAACTATTTATAAACTGAAAAGCGTAAAAGCGAACTGTCAAAATATGTTTGCGCTCTTCGTTTGCGTTCACCATGATCCACCTTAGGATGGATTGATGTGTTGCATGATGGTTGCGAATGACTTATTTATCATGTAGCGCGACACAGTTGCAACAACAACAAGCAAACTCATCAAAAAAACGATAAGATGAGTTTAACAACACACCTATGTAGTAAAGGGTGTACGGAATCAAATTGCATCACTTTGAACTACTCGCCAAAAATTAGTCTATCAACCGATTGTCATGAAATTTTCAGGGACTGAAATACAATATGCAACCTTTGACTACGTATAACTGTTTCACTGTAATTCTTAAATACATCCAAATGCTGAAGCTTTTTTCTTAAATGAGCTCATAAGATTTTGTACATGTCCTTAACTAACATTTTTCATCCTGAAATCTATCTTAACAAAAAATTAACTAATTTTATTGTCTCAGTCGATTATTTAACTTAATTAAAGTCAACTTTCCCAAAGAAACCATATTTTTTGACGCATCTAACTATTACAAAAATCGAAAACAAAACACCAAAAAAATGCTACACTGTGAACCGGCCTGAACAATGAGATTGATGCTCTCTCAAAATTTGACAAATATCAGTCCAAAATTAGATTTCAGCGCTTTTCCTATTTTTTTGATTTTGGTTTTTATACTATAGAAGCGACAAAACAGAATGTTTTTTGGAAAGTTTACTTGTATTAGTCGGATAATCGAAAATGTTGACGTTGGAGTTAGAAACCAATACGAAATGTTGACGCGAAAGGCTAAATCAACATTTTGTGTTCCGTAATGATCAATTTCGGAGGGTTCCGAAACTCGTGTTTTCATTCCAGACCAGTATCTTTCGATCGGCCACAATTCTGGTGATTTTGGGGTCAGAGGCACATAATTGGATTACTATTATATTTTTATGAGATGTGGAATATGAAGGTGAATGCGCAAGATTTATTTGCACACGTCCTATTCCTTCGGCTGCATTTTCGAAACTACTGGAAATTTCGTAATGAAATTCACGAAGTGTGAATAACACATGCTAAAGCCATCTTCCACAAAATTTCGTTAAAATTAGCCCAGGAGGCAAAATGTTATCAACTTTTGTAAGTGATGCAATTTGATTCCGTACACCCTTTATATTTCGTTAGGACATTCTTATAATTCTCGCTTTAAATCACATTCTCTGGGCCGGCCTACTTAGTCCCCTTCACTTCCCTAGCTTGTGCGGTCTTCTACTACTTTCTCTAACTCTAGAGCTTTTCGGTGTCACTTGTCTTGCATGCAACGACTTATTCTAATCGGCCATTTCAGCCACTGCGATGGACTCCGACTGGAGTTTACGATGGTTCGCCTATTCTTGCTGACTACAGTACATTCGGAACCGCGAACGGGTCCTGAAAAAAGGTTTGGAAAGACTTACGGTTCGGGTCGACTCAATCGGCCGGGGTTTGACTGGGGGTCACCGGTTGGAGTGTAGTTTGACGGTTGCTACTCCCTTCCGCCTTCGTCAAGGCAGGCAATCTTCTCCAGAGTCCAGAGCGTGGCAAGGGTTGGCGATGGAGACGAGCAATGGTGATGGCGTGCAGTGGCGGTGACTTTGTCGTCTAGACTTCAACGCACACGACAGTCGCACAGCTCACAAAAACTCTTCCGCACAATCTACAACTAGGCTAGCCTATTACACCACGGAACAAACTAAAGGATAAAAGTGAACGAGTCGATTGCAAATAATCCTCAGACTAACGTTCTTTGGCAATGTAACAGGAAATTGAAGCGCGACGGATTACGTTGACCCTGCTTGTAAGAGATAGATTGTAAACATCTCCCTCCCATTCGAAGCGGTTTGGTCTGCTACTTATATTCCCGATTGCAAGTCGAACCCTTTCTCATTGCTCGGATTTTATGTAACGGTGTCACGAATGGTGATCCGCTTCAAAGGCGCTTATGCGTTTCAGGCGTAGCAACTAACCTCTTCACGCAACGTTTTATTTAAATTGCATGCAAGTCTGCACCAGCTGTACGGTTCGTTTTATTTGGTATTCCATGTTGTGTTGTATCAAAATTTACGAATTTGTATTAAGTCTAGAATAATTATTGAAATTTTACAAAGAAATATATATTTACAGTTTTAGAAATTTATATTTACAAATTCAGAAGCTTAATTTACAAAGAACTTCAAAAACAAATATTGACTACCGTTACAATTGAAACCAGGCTTGCAACGATTGCGAGTGATTTGACTATGCGTCCGATTTGGGAATTTCGAGCTATTTCAGTAGTCGCTAGGTTGCGAAGGTCGACGGAGGTGCATCGTAGCAACTAAGCTAAGTTAAAGCACCAGTCACGACTAAGGAGGGCTTAGAAGGAGCAAATCGTCAAGAGACAAAAAAATAATCCTCCAGGGATTCCGAAAAAATCATCCATCGATTCCGAAGGGAATCCTCAGGGATTCCAAAACAAATAATCGAAGGATTTCGAAGCAAATCGTGAATGATTCCGAAGCAATTCGTTGAGGGATTCCGAAGGGAATCCTCCAGGGAATCCGAAGGGAATCCTCCAGGGAATCCGAAGTAAATCTTCGAGGAACTCCGAAGTGAATCTAAGAATGAATTCGAAGTAATTCGTCTAGGGATTCCGAAGCAAATCATTGAGAGATTTCGAGGCAGAACGTCGATAGACTTCGAATTAAATCTTCAAGGGATTCCGAAGCAAATCGTCGGAGGATTCTGAAACAAATCTTCGAACGATTCTGGAGGAATTCCGAAGTAAATCAACGAGGTATTCCAATATTCGAGGTATTTCAATGAAAATCCTTCTCGGACACTGATGAGAATCTTTCTTACACATGAGAACAAGCTCATTTGTCTTCCACTCATTTCTTTATGATTCACACTTCAAATAAATCGCAAATTTCTGTGAAATTCCACCAAAATCTCAACAACAGAACTGTTCGGTAAATAATTTTACAGATTTCCGGTGGTTTTGACAGTTAAAAAAAAGAAAATTCACCAGAAAATCGGTTAAATAATTACCGAACAATTCTGCTTTTGAAATTTCGGTGAAATGAAGCAAAATTCACTGAAATCTGTTAAATTATTTAAGTAGGAAACTAACTCTTTTGTCCTAAAAATTTTCAGTAATTCATTATGTTATATGTTGAAAATTTATATCACTGCTAACTAACTATTCAATTCCTAGGGGGGGGGGGACTATATTTTTTCTAGGGAGAGCCTAGCCCCCCCTTATTTACGCCAATGTACACAGATAGAAAAATCCACTGAAGTTTACGCCATGCACATAAATGGAACGCCATTATCAGCGTAATTCCATGCGGGATAGGGACACGGCAGGTATTTTCGTCTGTTTTCCATAGTCTCGAAAACCAATAAAACAAACGCTTTTTTGTAAAACTCATACGTACCAAATCGTAAGCTCAGGAGAGAGTTTTGCTATAGTGGAGTTCAAGCAAATGTACGTTGCTTTCGTTGGTTTTAGCCCCTACGACGATGGACGGAAATACCTGCCGTGTCCCTATAGCCTTTTCTTTTTTTTTTTTTAAACTAATTTTATTTGCTAATTATCTAATACATGCATTCATCTCTTAGACTAGGTGTTCCGTGTTTTCTTAACACTATCATCCTTATTTGCTATGTTATATTTTTAGTTATTATTAATACATTTCAATTGCCTCTGGCAGTTAGAATTTTTCCTCTGGTTGAATTGAACCATGTAGGAATTACAATGTTTTCAACTTAAACTAATCTTCACCTATTTTATACTAAGGGTACAAGGAGTTAATCGTTGCAATAGAAGATTGCAACGATTTTTGTCTAAAATTGGAAATTATTTTGTTGGACATTTGTTGCAATGTCTCGATATTAGAAATTCTATGAAGTTCATTGGTACTATACCACGGAGGCAACTTCAGAATCATTTTCAAAATTTGATTTTGAATCCTCTGAAGTGCCTTCTTTCTGGTATTGCAGCAACTAGTCCATATTGGCACAGCATACAACATGGCTGGTCTAAAAATTTGTTTGTAAATCAAAAGTTTGTTCTTAATACAAAGTTTTGATTTTCTGTTTATAAGTGGATATAGACACGGAATATATTTGATAAAGTTGGCTTGAAGGCCTTCAATGTGATTTTTAAAGTTAATTTTGATCTAGCAGAAGTCCTAAATATCTAGCTTCGCTAGACCAAATAATTGGAACCCTATTCATAGTGACAATATGTATGTATGTTTCAAATAAGAAGCTCTCGGCTTATTATGTGGGAAAATTATAAGTTAAGTTTTGGAAGCATTCAGCGAAATTTTACATTTTTGCAAGTAAATGGAGAAATAATCCAAACTTTTTGCAATCTACTGCAAATGACACGAAGACTTCGCCCATTGGCTGAGAGGCCTGTGTCATCTGCAAAGATTTTTGACACCCTGGTGGTAAATCAGGTAAGTCCGAAGTAAAAATGTTATACAATATGGGCCCCAGTATGCTGCCTTGGGGACACTAGCCCTTACAGGTAATCTATCAGATTTAGTATTCTGATAGTTTACCTGCAGTGAGCGATCTGATAAATAATTTTGGACCAGTTTAATAATGTACAGAGGAAAATTAAAATTCATCAATTTTACAATCAAACCTTCATGCCAAACACTGTCAAATGCTTTCTCTATATCGAGAAGAACAACTCCAGTCGAATATCCTTCAGATTTGTTGAGCCAAATTAAGTTCGTTACTCTTAACAACTGATGAGTGATTGAATGCCCATGGCGAAACCCAAATTGCTCATCAGCAAAAATAGAATTGTCATTAATATGATCCATCATTCTATTTAAAATAATCTTTTCAAACAGTTTGCTTATTGAAGAAAGCAAACTAATTGGGCGATAACTAGAAGCCTCTGCTGTATTTTTGTCCGGCTTCAAAATTGGAACAACTTTGGTGTTTTCCATTTATCAGGAAAGTATGCCAATTGAAAACATTTGTTAAATAAATTAACAAAACCGGATAAAAAGCTCTCAGGATTACTTTTGTTTTGTTTTTTGATAAGTATGTAGAAAATACCATCATCACCCGGGGCTTTCATATTTTTAAATTTTCTAGTAATAGATCTTACCTCATCCAAATTAGTTCCCAACGAAGGGTCAGAAACATTCTCTTGATTGAGAATGTCTTCGAAGCTCCGTGTAACCTGATCCTCAATTGGACTAGTGAGACCTAGACTAAAATTATGGGCACTCTCGAACTGCTGAGCAAATTTTTAAGCCTTTTCGCCATTTTATTTCCCTCTTTAAGCGCTGGAATTGGCTTTTGAGGTTTTTTTAAGAATTTTCGTTAATTTCCAAAAGGGTTTCGAACTGGGATCCAACTTCGAGACATTATTCTCAAAGTTGGTATTTCTCAGAATAGCGAAACGTTTTTTAATTTCATTTTGCAAATCTCGCCAAATAACTTTCAACGCGGGATCGCGAGTTCTTTGGTATTGCCTTCTTCTCACATTTTTAAGACGGATCAGTAGCTGAAGATCGTCGTCAATAATAATGGAGTTGAATTTAGTTTCACATTTAGGAATTGCAATGCCTCTGGCTTCGACAATTAAATTTGTCAAAGATACGAGAGCATTATCAATATCACTTTTGGTATCGAGAGGAATATCAACATCAAAATTCCTATCGATATACGTTTTATATAAATCCCAATCAGCTCTATGATAATTAAAAAGTAGAGCTGATTGGATTATAAATGGCTTCTTGTGAGATTTCAAATGTCACAGGAAGATGATCAAGTCAAAGTCAGCATGAGTTACCAATTGGCCACACAGCTGACTTGAATCCGTTAAAACTAAATCAATTGTAGAAGGATTTCGACTGGAAGAAAAACAAGTTGGTCTATTGGAATATTGAATAGCATAATATCCCGCAGAACAATCTTCAAATAAAATTTTACCATTGGAATTGCTTTGAGCATTATTCCACGAACGGTGTTTGGCATTGAAGTCACCAATTACGAAGAATTTTGATTTGTTGCGAGTCAGAATCTGAAGAACAGCTTTCAACAAATTATTTTGCTGCCCATTGCATTGAAAAGGCAAGTAGGCTGCAATGAAGGAAAATTGTCCAAAATTTGTTTCAACAGAAACTCTAAAGGTTTCAAAAACTTTGGTTTCGAACGAAGAAAATAATTTATGTTTGATACGTCTATAGATGACAATGGCGACCCCACCACAGGCGCTGTCAAGACGATCATTTCTGTAGATAAAATGGATCTCTTTTAATGGAGAGTCCTGGTTTTAAATACGTTTGTTATAATGGCAATATGCACATTATGAACTGTTAGGAAGTTGAATAATTTATCTTCCTTACCCTTTAGAGAGCGGGCATTCAAATTTAGAACTTTCACACAATTATTTGGATCCATTGAAACGGAGTCCGATAACAATTTTTTGTGTGTACTTTATACTAACCTGAACAGCTTCAGGAATGGTATTTGCTTTGAACATTGCATCAATCATGTGATGCAATTGTTCAGTTAAAATCAAAGTCGGAAGCTTGATCATGCTACCTGAATCAACAACATGACCGTTATTTTCCGTTGGGACATGGGTATAAATCTCATTTTGAGAAGATAAATTTTGTCTACCAGCAGCGATGTTTGCATACGTAGGTACATTGGAAAAATTGGAATTTACTGAAGTGCTTGCTACCCGATGACGAGCGGCAAAATTTGTTTGTGAATTGTGGTGGGTATGAATTGCTCGACCGGTAACCGGTTTCGAAATTTGAGCGTTTGAAAAATTTCTACCCGTCGAACCTGGGATCCGATTGGAATTTCCCGTCATCAATTTTGCACGGGAATTCAAAACTTTTTTGCGTGAAGGGCATTCCCAGAAATTGGATTTATGATTGCCCCCACAATTAGCACATTTAAATTTATTGGAATCTTCTCTCACAGGACATGCGTCCTTGGCGTGAGAGGTTCCACCACAAATCATGCATTTAGCATCCATGTGACAATGTTTGGTTCCATGACCCCACTTTTGGCACTTACGGCACTGAGTAGGGTTTTGGAAATTTCCCCCAGGCCTGCGGAAATGTTCCCATGTAACACGGACATGAGACATAATACAGGCCTTTTCCAAACTTTTCATATTATTTAGTTCACTTTTGTTAAAATGAACTAAATAAAATTCTTGAGAAATGCCCCTCTGGGAAGTACCAGAATGGGATTTCTTTTTCATCTTTATTACTTGGACTGGTGAAAATCCAAGTAATTGAGAAATTTCAATTTTAATCTCATCCAGTGATTTGTCATCACTGGGGAGACCTTTCAAAACGACTTTGAACAATCGCTCAGTTTTGTCGTCGTATGTGAAGAATTTATGGCGCTTCTCAGTTAAATACTGAAGAAGACGTTTGCGATCGTCAAAGGATCCCGGCAAAACGCGGCAGTCACCCTTCCTAGCAATCTGAAATGAAACCTTGATCCCCTGAAGGTTACTCAAAATCTCATTCCTAAAGCCAGAAAACTCGGCAACAGATACCACAATCGGCGGAATCCTTTGCTTTTTCGCATGAATCGAATCACCTGGGCTAGATTCGATTTGCTCAAAATCATCATTAATCAAATCGAACTGATTCGATAGGAGAAAAATTATTTCCAATGTTAGAGTTAGAAGGAATATCTGAAGTCTCCAGCTTCCTTCTATTTTTTTTCCGCGCTTTGACAGGACGGTCTTGAAACCTTGTTTCTTAGAAGGAAGTGGAGAATTCAGAGACTCCTCCTTCCTCTTGTTTTCATCAATACTCATTGCTGAGCGTGGAGACGTGACATTCTAAGAGGATTTTTCCCAGAACGGTGTCCCTGCAGGATTACCACCGCTTGTCGGAATTTTACTTCCGCAAACGGGTCCAACGTAAAACGAAGGCACGGGTCCTTGCAAAGATCGTAACGGGATCAGTGGGTACAAATAGCGCTAAGAAGCACCGTTGAAATTAAAACAGCTTCGGGTAGTATTAAAAACTTCCTTCCGCAAAGAGAGAAAGAACCGCACAGCACGAAAGCACGATGCGGTCTGTCCCTATAGCCTAAATATATACAATATTTGACGTGAATCATCAATATTGCATGCAAGTTGTTAGGAAAAATTGTTAGGAAGGGCACCATTCCAGCGAAGAAACTTGTAAATTTCCACATCTCAAGTTTTACGCGCTGTTTACTTTTCATAATTTTTTTCTGTGTAATAGCCTGTTTCATGTTAGAAAAGGGGAGCGAAATAATCAAAAAATCTACAGCGATAATAAAGTGCTAAAGGGTTGTACACTAATTAAGTGAGCACTTATGGAGGGAGGGGAGGTCCGCCATTTTCTTGCGCTCCATGTAAATAAAAAATGATTTTTATGGGATTATATGGGCGGAGGGGGGTTGAAAACCCCAGAAAAATTGCTTACGTTATTAGTGTACGGCCCCTAAACACTAAAACAAGAGCAAATCTGATGACGCATCATTTATTGTCATCACAATTGTTGGAAAGAATGACAATAGCTAAATTCTTAAATGGAATAAGCGTCTCGCTTCCATCATTCGAAATACAAAACCGAAAACTTTAGAAGACGCTTATCAAGCTGTCCTCATTAATCAAAATGCAGATGTGCGGAAGCCCGCATTGGAAGCAAAAGCGCATATATCCCCGTCACCCAATACAAACTAGCAATCCAAACAGATTTAATAAGAACACTAAACCAAACATTCGTTATCGTAAACCGTTTAGACCACGGTAAGAGACAAATAATACAGAGAAAACTGAGCCGAATGGAGGGGAAGAAGAAGAAGAGCATGAGTTTGTAGAAGAAATTAGTTTGGAGGCTTATATACTAAATTTTCACGCGGTACGCCTAATAAAGAAGAAACTTGAACTTTATTCCGTACTTTAGATTTTCTACAAGCAAAGGCTATTTGAATTTCCTTGTTGAGACTGAATCCAACTAGTCGTACATAAACCCAGAGCATGTAAAGCACGCTTCTAGATTTAGGCAACCTTCGATTGTTAGTAATAAAAATGGGAAATTTACGATCGACAAGGTAGTGCACGCTAATTTCTTTCAGGAAGCATTTGATAAAAAAACTTCATTATAATTTTTTTCAAATTCCATAAATTCTTTGATGGTCTAATCGGCTACGAGAACATGGCAAAGATGAAAGCTTAAATCGACTCTAGCAATCATCAATTAGTAATTGGAAACTCGAACTACTCACCTTCAAAGTATTATCCATGCTTAATAAACTTAATAAACTTAATAAACTTAAGAAATTTCATGAGCAGTCGGAGAATATGTTTGAGATATGCACCACCGCTGATGGTGCATTCCTCATAGAAACAGGTTAAATATAACAAAGGAAATCAGATTACAACCCGGACTGTACGAAGCCAAAGATAACCGTCCCGTTGTACATTTGACCAGCGACAAACAAATCAGGGTAGGGGAGAGACGTTCAATATGCGCCCCCTAAGCAAATCTTCGAATTTAACGATGATAATGGTCGAAATTATGTACTTCCAATGTGTTAACCACTAATTTAACTTATCATCTATGATACGGAATTAAAATTTGGACGAAAAACCAATTATATTCCGAAAAAACGATTTTATTTTGAAGCGCTGCATTTTCGTGCAATTTCAAACCATGCGGGTTGAAACGCGCCACCCCGAAGCCAAAATGCGCCATCCTAAAAATGTAAACAAAAGCATTGAAACTACCAGAAGTATCAAGTATCAATTAATGAAAAGTCCTATTCTCGTTTCCACTGCAATGAAATGTTAATTAATTTTTTTTGCTAAATTTTCGTGTAACTAGTTGATGTGTGCATACAAGATATGTTTATTCTTTAATTTATTTGGTGGGCGCATGTGACCTTGTGCATTACGGAGCCAAATCACGATTTTCTGTGCATGGTACATGTATCACACTTCCAAGAAGTGAGATCTTACGATCTACATGAGTAACCAACGATCTATCGGACTGCTTCGAATGTGATATATGCCCTTTGTGATACGTAGAATAGAACGTGTTCACATCATAGGTTCTTGATAGTCCAAGAAATCTCTGGATTAAGGCTATAAAGTCTATAGAAGCAACAAAAATCGATCGGACGGTTTTAAACATGGTACATGCCCTTTATGACACATAGAATAGAATGCGTACCCAGCATAGGTTCTTGGTCATCCAAGAAATCCCTGGAATAGGCCTTTCGGTCTACACGCGGAACCAAAGATTACTTGGATGCGAAGTGGTATTACCTGTTGTCATGGTTTGTAGGTAGTCTACGAACTCCATACATTCAAGGTCTGTTGATTAACCTTCGTATTAGAGGCAGATATTGAAGAATAAACAAGTTGTGTGACCCCTACTTGGTATATGTTTGTATTTCAAGTAGTTCTTGATGTTGTCACTGATGCCAGGTAGTCTACGAACACCATAGATTCAAAGCCTGGAGATCAACCTACATAATGGAGGCAGTTATTGAAAAATAAACAAGTTGTGTGACACCTCCATGGTATATGTTAGTATTCCAGGGAGCTCTTGTTGTTGTCGTGGGCTCCAGGTAGTCTACATGCTCCATAGAGTTAAGGTATGTTGATCAACCTCCGCAATGGAGGCAGCTATTGGAGAATAAACAAGTTGTGTGACCCCTTCTAGGTATATGTTTGTATTCCAAGTAGTTCTTGTTGTTGTCATTAGTGTCAGGTAGTCGACGAACTCCATAGAGTCAAGGCCAGTGGATCAATCTCCGTAATGGAGGCAGTTATTGAAAAATAAACAAGTTGTGTGACCCCTAGTTAGTATATGTTTGTATTTCAAGTAGTTCTTGTTGTTGTCGTGGTCTCCAGGTAGTCTACAAGCTCCATAGAGTCAAGGTATGTTGATCAGCCTCCGCAATGGAGGCAGCTACTGGAGAATAAACAAGTTATGTGACACCTTCTAGGTATATGTTCGTATTTCGAGTAGTTCTTGATGTTGTCACTGATGCCAGGTAGTCTACGAAATCCATAGATTCAAGGCCTGGGGATCAACCTAAGTAATGGAGGCAGGTATTGAAAAATAAACAAGTTGTGTGAACCCTTCTTGGTATCTGTTTGCATTGCAAGTAGTTCTTGGCGTTGTCGTGGGCTCCAGGTGTCTACGAACTCCATAGAGTAAGGGTCTATAGATCAACCTCCGTAATGGAGGCAGCTTTTGGAGAATAAACAAGTTGTGTGACCCCTTCTTGGTATATGTTTGTTTTCCGAGTAGTTCTTGTTGTGGTCGTGGGCTCCAGGTAGTGTACGAACTCCATAGAGTCAAGGTTTGTAGATCAACCTCCGAAATGGAGGCAGCTATTGGAGAATGAACAAGTTGTGTGACCCCTTCTTGGTATATAATTGTATTCCAAGTAATTTTGTTGTGGTCGTGGGCTCCAGGTAGTCTACAAACTCCATAGAGTCAAGGTCTGTAGATCAACCTCCGTAATGGAGGCAGCTGTTGGAGAATAAACAAGTTGTTTGACCCCTTTTTGGTATATGTTTGTACTCCAAGTAGTTTTTGTTGTTGTCATTGGTGCCAGGTAGTCTACGAACTCCATAGAGTTAAGGCCTGTGGATCAACCTCCGTAATGGAGGCAGTTATTGAAAATAAACAAGTTATGTGACCCCTTATTGGTATATGTTTGTATTCCAAGTAGTTCTTGGTGTTATCGTGGGCTCCAGGTAGTCTACGTACTCCATAGAGTCAAGGTCTGTAGATCAGCCTCCGTAATGGAGGCAGCTATTGGAGAATAAACAAGTTGTTTGACCCTTTTTAGTATATGTTTGTACTAGGGTGGTCGGTATTGGTCCTTTTAGACAAATACCGGTATTCGGTATTTGGTGGAGTCAATACCGGTAATACCGGTAAAATACCGGTTTTTGTGAAAATTTCAGGTATTAAATGAAAACTTTTTATTTGGACTTTTGCATGAAAAACAATATTTGTTGAAAAACTTCGAATGTTAAAATCATTGTTTGTTGAGCTGAGAAAAGCGAATCTTAAGTAATTAATTGGTTTAGTAATTAACATACTGAGTGACTCATCTCCCAATCCGCATTGGATTTTGTTGGCAATGTGGGCTTAGTGGCCGTGCGGATAGCGACGTTAATCGTCTTGACGCATATGCTATGGAATGTGGGTTCGATTCCCGCCCGGTAAAGAGAAAACTTTTCGAGATTGAAAAATTCTCGACTGCTCCACTGGGTATTATGTGTCCTGTCTGTTGTCTCATGCTAGGTGTTAAGTGTTCAGTCTGTTCAACCTCTAGTCGAAGACAGTGTCCCTGTATTTAATTGTTGCCACATACTGAGAATCCCGTTTTTGGTTCAACTTGGACGAATGGTTCGAAAGCCGTCAAAAATCAGTGTGAAGTACTTTCCCTTAATCCTTTCAGAGGCATTTTCTTCGTACCGATCCTCAGGAATGGTCATTGTCTCAGTTTCAAGGATCGCATCAGGAATGATTAGACGCTTCAATATATTGTCCGCTTTCTTTATCAAAGTAGCTTTAGATGCCTTGAGGAAAATCGTTTCTGATCAATTGCTTTACGGCAGAATTATTCAAAAAAGCAAAAAGATCGTGCAGAACTCACGGCATAGTAGTTCCACAGTAGCTTGAACAGGTTTGAGGGCTTAAAATATTTCCCCAACCGCCAAAAAATTATCACCGAAGTTTAATTCGGGTTAAAGCTTCAACTCATAGATCCGTTTGAGCATAGGTAACATACTATTTCAGCGTGCTTTGGGGTCAGCCACTTATTCAAATTCTTTTCCGAATTCAGAACAGACATATTTTTGCAGCAAATCGTGTTTTACGTTTTTCTGAGAAACACTATTATGGCTTAGTGATGAACTCTTGTAATAGGAAAAATAACTTTAATAAAGATTTTTTTTTAAAACTGCTATGGCACGTACCTTTTTTACAATTTCATTTATTGCGAGGAAATTCTAGACGATGTCAACAATGTTCACTGAAGAAAAAATTTATTGGCAGTTTGACAGATGGCTAAGAGAATGAAGCAACATGTATGATTAATGTCGATGGTAATCGATTTTTGCTGTAGGTGAGTTTCGTCGATGATGCTTACTTAGGAATGGTTCATCCATGCGCACATTTAATTGATGTATTTTTTGCACTATGAGTCTTTACTGCTTGTAACCTAATATATCTCCCATCTATGCTGGATTTCCTATTTATATGGGACAGATATGCGATTACAGCAAATTTTGAAATACCGAAAATACCGGTATTTTCCGTCTCTAAAACCGGTATTTTCGGTATCCAAAAGTGGCCGGTAATACCGGTATTACCGGTTTCGGTACTACCGTTTAGACCACCTAGTTTGTACTCAAAGAGTTTTTCTTGTTGTCATTGGTGCCAGGTAGCAGGTAGGTAGGTAACAATAGAAACGATAAAAAAAATTAAAAAACTTTTGTGGTGATAAAATCGGGTCGAAAACGTGGTCAAATCGGGGTCGACAAAATCAGGGTAGACAAAGTCAGAGAATGACAAAATCGGGTAAATACTGTATATATTCGCATTCCATGTGGTGCATGTTTTTGTCATGGGTTCGAAGTAATCTACGAAATTCGTAGAGTTAGGGCCTGCTGATTAACCTCCGTGATGAAGCCATTTATCGAAAAAATAACAAGCTGTGCAACCTCATCTGAGTGAATGTATGCATTCCAAGTAGCTTTAGTTGTTTCCATGGAACTATGTATGAACTCGAAACAGTTATGATTTGCAGATGAACCCCGAACGGGAGGCTGTTGGTATATGTTTGCATTCCAAATAGTTCAAGTTGTTGTCATTAGCTCTAGGCAGTTATTGACAAGGTGTGCAACCTCATTTTGATATATTCGCATTCCAAGTAGTTCTTGTTGTCATGCGTTCCAGGTAGTATACTAACTTCATTCATATCACGTACGAAACTGTTTATTTCTTGGAAATGCAAAATGTGAATAAATTGGAACGAGATAACTTCACGATAAAAACGTAAAGAAAAAACAGCGCTATATTAGATCATGTACCGTGTTATTATAGATATTCGTGTAAGCCTAGAAGCCTTACTCCATAAATTTCTAGGATGGCCATTAGCATATGCCATGAACGCATTTTATTCTATGGACCACAAAGGAAAAGTACCACATTTAAAACAGGTTGATATATCTCTGGTTAAGCATGTAGATCCTAACGTCTTACTGCCGGGTTTTCCTGGATGACCATGGAAATTTGAAATAACGCATTCTATTCTACGTACCATAAAGGGCATGTTCAACTGTTCAAACAGGCCAAAAAATCTCTAGTTAAGCGTGCAGGCCTTTTCCAGGGTTTTCTTGGATGACCATCAATCTATGCAATGGACGCTTTTTATTCTGTATACCACAAAGAGCATTTACCATTTTTTAAACAAGCCAAAAGATCTCTGATTACGCGTGTGAATCTAAAAGGCCCTCCCCAGGTCTAAAAGGCCCTCCCCATGTTATCTCTCCCAGGCCATCTGCGAGTTGTGGCGCCTGCCTAGGATGTGGTGGGGTTTGACAGTGGACCTCTATAAAAAGCTGCATGAATCCGCAAGTAGGCTCCGCCAAAGCGACCGTGTGCCGCTCAAAGCGCACAAGCCCAAGTCCTGGAGTTAGGTGGGACGCTAAACAGCCCTGACACGACGGCCCTCTGACGAGACAGGACTTCACAGTTATTAACTGCGAGGTTTCTAAGCCAAGTTACCATTTTTGCATTCGTATATCAATGAGGCTAACAGATGATTCTTTTATGCCCAGGGAAGTCGAGAAAATTTCCAATCCGAAAACTGCGTAGACCAGCACCGGGAATCGAACCCAGCCATCCTCAGCATGTTCTTACTTTGTAACCACGCGTCTTACCGCACGGCTAAGGAGGGCCCCTACCACAAAGGGCTTGTACCACTTGTTGAGCAATCCGAAAGATCTCTGGTTACGCGTGTAGATTTAAAGACATATTCCCGAATTTTCTTGGATGACCATGAATCTATGCAATGGACGCATTCTATTCTATGTACCATAAAGGAGTTGTACCACTTTTGAAACAAGCCGAAAGAGATCTGGTTACGCGTGTAGCAGGCCTATTCCAGGATTTTCTTGGATGACCATGAACCTATGCAATGCACGCATTCTATTCTATGTGCCACAAAGGGGTTGTACCACTTTTGAAACAAGCCGAAAGATCTCTGGTTACGCGTGTAGATCTTAAGGCCTTTTTCAGAGTTTTCTTGGATGACCATGAATATGCAATGGTTGCATTCTATCCAATGTATCACAAAACATAGGTCCAAGCTCCAGGAGGTTTCACATGTACCACAAAGGAGTTGTACCACTGTTGGAAGAACTCTGGTTACGCGTGTAGATCTTAAAGTCTATTCCAGAGTTTTTTGGGAGACTATGAACCTATGCAATGGACGTATTCTGTTCTATGTGCCACAAAGGGGTTGTACCACTTTAAAAAAAAAAGCCGAAAGAGCTCTGGTTACGCGTGTAGATCTTAAGACGTATTTCAGAGTTTTCTTGGATCATTATGAGCCTAGGCAATGGACGCATTCTATTATTTGTACCACAAAGGGGTTGTACCACTTTTGAAACAAGCCGAAAGATTTCTGGTTATGCGTGTAGATCTTAAGGCCTATTCCAAAGTTTTCTTGGGTGACTATGAACCTATGCAATAGACGCATTCTATTATATGTGCCTCAAAGGGGTTATAAATTTTTTAAAACAAGCCGAAAGAGCTCTGGTTACACGTGAAGATCTAAAGGTCTATTCCAGAGTTTTCTTGGATCACCATGAACCTATGCAATGGACGCATTCCATTATATGTACCACAAAGGGGTTGTACTACTTTTGAAACATGACGAAAGATCTTTGGTTACGCGTGTAGATCTTAAGGCCTATTCCAAAGTTTTCTTGGGTGACTATGGACCTAAGCAATGGACTCATTCTATTCTATGTGCCACAAAGGGGTTGTATCAATTTTGGAACAAGCCGAAAGAGCTCTGGTTACGCGTGTAGATCTCAAGGCCTATTCCAAAGTATTCTTGGATCACCGTGAACCTATGCATTGGACGCATTCTATTATATGAACCACAAAGGAGTTGTACCACTTTTGAAACAAGTCGAAAGATCTCTGGTTACGCGTGTAGATCTCAAGGCCTATTCCAAAGTATTCTTGGATCACCGTGAACCTATGCATTGGACGCATTCTATTCTATGTGCCACAAAGGGGTTGTACCACTTTTGAAACAAGTCGAAAGATCTCTGGTTACGGGTGTAGATCTCGGGGGCTGTCGCAACGTTTTCTTGGATCAGCGTGAACCTATGCATTGGACGCATTCTATTCTACGTACCACAAAGGGGTTGTACCACTTTTGAAACAAGTCGAAAGGTCTCTGGTTACGCGTGTAGATCTTAAGGCGTATTCCAAAGTTTTCTTGGATGACTATGAACCTATGCAATGGACGCATTCTATTCTATGTGCCACAAAGGGGTTGTACCAATTTTGAAACAAGCCGAAAGATCTCTGGTTACGCGTGTAGATCTTAAGGCATATTCCAGAGTTTTCTTGGATCACCGTGAACCTATGCAATGGACGCATTCTATTCTATGTACCACAAAGGGGTTGTACCACTTTTGAAACAAGCCGAAAGATCTCTGGTTACGCGTGTAGATCTTAAGGCCTATTCCAGAGTTTTCTTGGATCACCGTGAACCTATGCAATGGACGCATTCTATTCTATGTACCACAAAGGGGTTGTACCACTTTTGAAACAAGCCGAAAGAGCTCTGGTTACGCGTGTAGCTCTTAAGGCCTATTCCAGGGTTTTCTTGGATGACTATGAACCTATGCAATGGACGCATTCCATTCTATGTACCACAAAGGGGTTGTACCACTTTCTACACAAGACGAAAGATCTCTGGTTACGCGTGTAGATCTTAAGTCCTTTTCAGAGTTTCCTTGGATCACCGTGAACCTATGCAATGGACGCATTCTATTCTATGTACCACAAAGGGGTTGTACCACTTTTGAAACAAGCCGAAAGAGATCTGGTTACGAGTGTAGATCTTAAGGCCTATTCCAGGGTTTTCTTGAAAGACGATGAACCTATGCAATAGACGCATTCCATTCTATGTACCCCACAGGGGTTGTACCACTTTCTACACAAGACGAAAGGTCTCTGGTTACGCGTGTAGATCTTAAGGCCTATTCCAGAGTTTTCTTGGATAACCACGAATCTATGCAATGGACGCATTCTATTCTATGTACCATAAAGGAGTTGTACCACTTTTGAAACAAGCCGAAAGAGATCTGGTTACGGGTGTAGCTCTTAAGGCCTATTCCAGGGTTTTCTTGGATGACCATGAACCTATGCAATGGACGCATTACATTCTATGTACCACAAAGGGGTTGTACCACTTTCTACACAAGACGAAAGATTTCTGGTTACGCGTGTAGATCTTAAGTCCTTTTCAGAGTTTTCTTGGATCACCGTGAACCTATGCAATGGACGCATTCTATTCTATGTACCACAAAAGGGTTGTACAACTTTTGAAACAATCGGAAAGAGCTCTAGTTACGCGTGTAACTCTTAAGGCCTATTCCAGGGTTTTCTTGGATGACTATGAACCTATGCAATGGACACATTCCATTCTATGTACCACAAAGGGGTTGTACCACTTTCTACACAAGACGAAAGGTCTCTGGTTACGCGTGTAGATCTTAAGGCCTATTCCAGAGTTTTCTTGGATGACCATGAATCTATGCAATGGACGCATTCTATTCTATGTACCTCAAAGGAGTTGTACCACTTTTGAAACAAGCCGAAAGAGCTCTGGTTACGCGTGTAGATCTTAAGGCCTTTTCCAGAGTTATCTTGGATGACCATGAACATATGCAATGGACGCATTCCATTCTATGTACCACAAAGGGTTGTACCACTTTCTACACAAGACGAAAGATTTCTGGTTACGCGTGTAGATCTTAAGCCCTTTTCAGAGTTTCCTTGGATCACCTTGAACCTATGCAATAGACGCATTCTATTCTATGTACCACAAAGAGGTTGTACCACTTTTGAAACAAGCCGAAAGACCTCTGGTTACGCGTGTAAATCTTAAGGGCTGTTCCAGGATTTTCTTGGATGACCGTCAACCTATGCAATGGACGCATTCCATTTGATGTACCACAAAGGGTTTTACCACTTTCTACACAAGACGAAAGGTCTCTGGTTACGCGTGTAGATCTTAAGGCCTATTCCAGAGTTTTCTTGGATCACCGCGAATCTATGCAATGGACGCATTCTATTCTATGTACCATAAAGGAGTTGTACCACTTTTGAAACAAGCCGAAAGAGATCTGGTTACGCGTGTAGCTCTTAAGGCCTATTCCAGGGTTTTCTTGGATGACCATGAACCTATGCAATGGACGCATTCCATTCTATGTACCACAAAGGGGTTGTACCACTTTCTACACAAGACGAAAGATTTCTGGTTACGCGTGTAGATCTTAAGTCCTTTTCAGAGTTTCCTTGGATCACCGTGAACCTATGCAATAGACGCATTCTATTCTATGTACCACAAAGGGGTTGTACCACTTTTGAAACAAGAAAGATCTCTAGTTACGCGTGAAGCTCTTAAGGATTTTTCAAGGATTTCTTGGATGTGCATGAACCTATGCAATGGACGCATTCCATTCTATGTACCACAAAGGGGTTGTACCACTTTCTACACAAGACGAAAGATCTCTGGTTACGCGTGTAGATCTTAAGGCCTATTCCAGAGTTTTCTTGGATAACCGCGAATCTATGCAATGGACGCATTCTATTCTATGTACCATAAAGGAGTTGTACCACTTTTGAAACAAGCCGAAAGAGATCTGGTTACGCGTGTAGCTCTTAAGGCCTATTCCAGGGTTTTCTTGGATGACCATGAACCTATGCAATGGACGCATTCCATTCTATGTACCCCAAAGGGGTTGTACCACTTTCTACACAAGACGAAAGATTTCTGGTTACGCGTGTAGATCTTTAGTCCTTTTCAGAGTTTCCTTGGATCACCGTGAACCTATGCAATGGACGCATTCTATTCTATGTACCACAAAGGGGTTGTACCACTTTTGAAACAAGCCGAAAGAGCTCTGGTTACGCGTGTAGCTCTTAAGGCCTATTCCAGGGTTTTCTTGGATGACCATGAACCTATGCAATGGACGCATTCCATTCTATGTACCACAAAGGGGTTGTACCACTTTCTACACAAGACGAAAGATCTCTGGTTACGCGTGTAGATCTTAAGGCCTTTTCCAGAGTTTTCTTGGATGACCATGAACATATGCAATGGTTGCATTCTATCCAATGTATCACAAAACAAAGGTCCAAGCTCCAGGAGGTTCTCGAAAAACTTTAAAGCCTTGAAAATGATAATGAACGTCTTACTATGCGTCATCAAGGATCTTTACCACTTATGACTTCTTGATTTCTTGACTAAAAGTGTGTTAAATATCAAACTTTGCTTACCTTAGAGATTGCAAACTTTTTTTACGCTCCAAATTCCAAATAGCGCTCCCTCCTTTTACGCTCAAAATTACAAATAACGCTCTCTTTTACGCCCTAAATTCGAAATAACGGTTCCCCTTTTACGCTCTGATTCAATTTACGCTCCCCGTTTTGGTGCATGGCTCATTCTAATCTAACCATCCAAAAAGACATGTTCCACATTTGAAACAGTACGATTGATCTTTAGTTACACGTGTAGATCTGAGGATCTAACTCCAGGGATTTCTTGGATGACCGAGAACCTCTGGCGTTGACTTATTCTATTCTTAACATCCTAAAGGGCATGTTCCACATTTGAAACAGTACGATTGATGTTTAGTTACGCGTGTAGATCTGAGGATCCAACTCCATGGATTTCTTGGATGACCGAGAACCTCTGGCGTTGACTTATAATATTCTACATCTACACATCCAAAAGGATTTATTGGATGCCCAAAATCTATGCTGAAAAAACTCTATTCTGAGTTGTCTCCACACTATTTACTTCTCTCCTTCGCATCTATTCTTGCTTTTTCTCTATTCTTCAATTTCACTCCTTGTACCTTGCACCTCTCACGTCTCGTTTCTCACTTCTCACATCCCATTTATCAATTGTCATATTCCTCTTCATGCTTTTTTACTCATTTCTCACACAAAGTATCTCGCTTTTCACTGATCACATCTTATTTCGCACTTTTTACTGCTTGCCTTTCACTTCTCACTTCTCAATTC
Source organism: Armigeres subalbatus (assembly GCF_024139115.2). NCBI lineage: Eukaryota > Metazoa > Arthropoda > Insecta > Diptera > Culicidae > Armigeres > Armigeres subalbatus. The sequence continues at coordinate 24,229 of NW_026943638.1, forward strand.
TCATTCTTTTTTCTTGCTTCTCCCACCTCACTCCTCAGTTCTCATATCCCAAATCCAGCTTACAATTCACGATTGATTATAAAACTATTTAGGGCTTTTTTTCTGAATTCCTACTTCTCACTTGTTGTTTCTCACTTCTCACTCTCATCACTCATAACTTCTTACTCATCACTTTTCACTTTTATTGTATCACTTTTCAATCTTTACTTTTTTACTTTTTAATTGATAAGATTATAAAAATAAATTATTATCGGCACACGCCCTTCTCAAACTATTACTTCCATTGTCAATCACTTTAGATGGGCGCGTTTTATCCTGCATGCAGAGATTTTAATAAAATGTGAGTTTTTCTATGAAAAATGTAGTAAAGTTAACTGTTTAGTAACTTGACACAATCTTTACTAATTTGTTTTTCTAGACAAATGCTAAGGTTATTGATAAAATGTTTCATCCAGTGAAAAATCATTAAGGGAACAGAAGCTTAAATTTTATCAAAAGGCGGGAAAAACAAATTTATTTTTAAAAATTTCATTATAAATGTCTTGACTATTATTTGTAGATTGTTGATCTAAAAACATGTTTAGGCGCCAGCTGTCATCGGTTTTGTAACTTAATTTAGCCTATTAACCCAGAAAATGCAATGGCTCGTATTAGCTGACTGGCGCATTTTAAACCTAGTTCCCCTAAATGGTATACAACCGCTCGAGAACGAACGTTTCTTTCTAAATCAGAATTAAACGCGACTAAAACTAAACTTCCCTTCTGATCATTTGAAGCGAGAACTGGTGAAAGCACTTAAGCCCTACAGGGAAGTGTTATTTAATGAAGAACAGAAGCTGACTTTTACACATGAAATAAGGCAAAATATTGAAACAAATGGGCTGCAAAATAGTGGGTTGACTTCAAGGAAGGAGCTCTGGAGCTCTGGTCCCCACAAGTTCCTATCTCACGCTTCCACGGGTCGTCCGATGAGACCGCTAGCTAAGGGTTGTGTACTTAGTTGGTAGTGTTCGACTTGGAACCGCAGGTATTCGTATACCTTGATGATATTGTCGTCACGTCCAACAGCCTGGAACAACATTTTCAATTACTTCGGACGATAGCAGAACGATTGAGAGCCGCCAACTTATCAATAAGCGTTGAAAAATCGCGATTTTGCCAAACGTGAATTTCGTATTTGGGTTATATTTTATCCGAAGAAGGATTATCCATTGATAGCGGAAAATTGGATCCTATTATAAACTATCCTGCACCCAGAACCTTAAAAGAGGTCAGGTGCTAGGAATGGTCGGGTTTTACAAGCAGTTCATTCCAAATTATTCCACTATTCTTGCGCCGATTACAGACCTCCTGAAGAAAAATAAAAATAAACTCATTTGGACCGAAGAAGCTGATCAGGCGTTGATTAACATAAAAGGGATACTCACTTCACCCCCGGTGCTGGCCAATCCGGACTTTAATCAGCAGTTCGTCATCGAGTCCGATGATTCAGCGGTCGCAGCCGGAGCTGTTTTGGTCCAGTATCAAGAAGGAATACGCCGACCAATCGCATTTTTTCCCGCAAATTCTCGGCCACACAGATGAAGTACTCCGCAACAGAACGGGAATGCCTCGCCGTTATCCTCGCCATAGAGAAGTTTCGCCATTTTGTCGAGGGAACCAGGTTCCGCGTAGTCACCGATGCGCAGTCATTGCGATGGCTGAACCAGATTAGCGTTGAGGGGAACTCCGCGCATCTTGCAAGATGGGCGCTCAAGCTGCAACAGCATGATTTCACTCTGGAGTACCGGAAGGGGAAGCTGAACATAATTGCGGATGCGTTATCGCGAGCTGTCGAAGTAGACGTTCTGGCCGTGGATTTAGATCTACAACAGTTGAAGAACAATATTGAGACAAAATCGGAGAAATATAAAGACTTCAGACTTGTTAACGGGAAAATTTACAAGTACTTTCCCTCGGGGCGGTCTGAAGACCCACGCTTTGAATGGAAACTCATACCAGCAAAGGCTGATCGAATAAAAATATTGGAAGCTGAGCATAATATTCACATTTCGGATACTACAAAACACTACGAAAAATTCCGTTCCTATCTGAAAGGAGGCGATCAAAAACATTGGGACGCTCACCTACAAGAAGTGGCAATGGCCCTAAGGACTGCCGTGCACGAATCTACCGAGTTTACACCCTATTTCATAAATCACGGGAGGAACTTTATCGGTGCTGGAGACGAATACCAAAGAATTCGTGAAACTTTGGACGATTTAGATTATGACACGGTGGTACTGAACGAAGAGATGATACAGGTTTATGAAAGGGTTAGAGGTAACCTGAAGAAAGCGTATGAAAAGTACAGCAAATATTATCATCTTCGAGCCAGAGCGGCAGTTTCGGATTTTAAAGTGGGAGAGATTGTATTGAAAAAGAATTTCTTTTAGTCTAATAAGGCGAATAACTTCAATGCAAAATTAGCTGATACGTATTCGCCCGCGAAAGTGGTAGCAAAATTAGGTGCTCATTGCTATGAGTTGGAAGATCTGTCGGGTAACCGATTGGGAGTTTTCCGATCGGCTGATTTACAGCGTAAATAAGAAATAGGGTAAGACGGTATAATGCGCCCCACCTGGCCAAAACGCCCCTCTTTGATTTCTAGAAAACTATAACTAACTAAGGGCCTAAATCAGTTGGTACCTATAAATATTTGTAAAACCATCGTACTATGTGAATGTGGAAGTATTTTGTATTTCATAATGAAAATAATAGCAAAATACAAAAAGTGACAGTTTTGATGTAACTTTCAATGTTTGTTTGCTCAACATTCTGGAGCGACGCTAGCATACTGTCCGCAAAACTTGCACGGGGACACTCAGTTGGGCAACAAAATAACTTTTCTCAGTGGTTAATATGATATAAAATTGCTTCCATCATCAAAAACGTAACGATTTTCGAAGACATGTTTTACTGGCCAAAACGCCTCGGTATAGGCAGGAAGATATACCCTTACCAACTGGACACAAGCGCGGCGAGCTTGCAGCAGCTGCTTCCAAATTATATGGAAATTATTGAAATGTAATTAAAACCTGATTAAATGGTTATGTTGGTTTTTAATGTCAAGCACATAAGGGTTTGTAACCTTTTTATTATGGGATTGATAAAATACTAATGAAGGGCTATGGAACGTCTCTGGCCAAGGTGGGGCGTATTGCCCAGGCACCTTTTGAAATCCATTTTTTCACGACTTTTCAAAAAAGCATTATTACAAGTTACCTGTAATATTTTTATATGACTACTCACGGGCAATGCATTTGCGACTTCTTGCACTACCAAATAACACAAAGTTTGCATAAATTGCGATGAAAAGTAAAAAGTTATCAAGGTTTTGCCTTAGGGGGGGCATATTATACCGTCTTACCCTACATCATTCCTTAAGCTATGACGGCGCATACTGGAAGGATGCCCATAAACAAAACATGAGAAACACTTTAGAAGGTACCTTCAACTCTAACGTCGAGATGTCAGTTCACTGTTTCCTCCGTTGGCGAGCCTAAATTCAACATTTGCAAGCAGCATTTGAGATCGCTTAACCCTTATGCGGCCGACGGGGTACCCGTGTTCCTTTTTCAAATTCAAGTGGTGATATTTCAATGATTTTTTATAGCTGAAAGCTGAAATTCAGTGACATCTAAGAACTCCATAAAATGTAGCATCTGTGAGAAAATCACGTTGATACAGTGAGGAGGGACGTGGGGAGGGGCATCTGATTTTTTTTACCACGTGGATGGCCGACAGGGTACCCGTGTTCCACTAAATTGATATTTTCATAACTTTAACAATTTTCAACCGATTTAGATAATTTTGACAGTTTTGGAAACAGAAACTCATATACTTTTTGCCCATTGTCAAGGTTTACAGCTTTTGTCCATGGTTATACAAGAAATCTTTGAAGTAAGGCTTAAGAGTCTATACACGTAACCGAAGGACTATCAACCAGTTTCAAATATATTACATGATCATTGCGCTTCTTAGAATAGTCGGTGTTCACAGTATATATTCTGGGTCTCCAAAAACCCCTGGAGTAAGGGCTAAGTTATCCTAAAAATCCCTGGAATAAGAACTTATGGTCTGCTAACGTAACCAAAGGTCTATCGTGTAAAATCAAAAACAGTACATGCTCTTTATGGTGCTTAGCATATAATGCTTTCACAGTATATATTCCGGGTCATCCAATGACCTTTTCTAAAAAAAATGATCCCAGGTAGTCTACGAACTCCATACAGTCAAGGTCTTCGGATCAATTTCCGTAATGGAGGCAGCTAACGAAGAATAAACAAGTTGCGTGACCCCTTCTTGGTATATGTTTGTATTCTAAGTAGTTCTTGTTGTTGTCGTGGGCTCCAGGTAGTCTACGAACTCCATAGAGTCAAGATCTGTGGATCAACCTCAGTAACGGAGGCAGTTATTGAAGAATAAACAAGTTGTGTGACCCCTTCTTGGTATTTGTTTGTATTCCAAGTAATTCTTGTTGTTGTCATTGGTTCCAGGTAGTCTACAAACTCCATAAATTCAAGGTCGGTGGATCAACCTCCGTAATGGAGGCAGTAAATGAAGAATAAACAAGTTGTGTGACCCCTTCTTGATATATATCTGATTTTCATGTAGTTCTTGTTGTTGTCGTGAGTTCCAGGTAGTCTACAAACTCCATACAGTCAAGGTCTTTGGATCAATCTCCATGATGGAGGCAGTTATCGGAGAATAAACAAGTTGCATGACCCCTTCTTGGTATATGTTTGTATTCCAAGTAGTTCCTGTTGTTGTCGTGAGTTCCAGGTAGTCTACGAATTCCACACAGTCAAGGTCTTCGAATCAATCTCCGTAATGGAGGCAGTTATCGAAGAATAAACAAGTTGTGTGACCCCTTCTTGGCATATGTTTGTATTACAAGTAGTTCTGGTTGTTGTCGTGGGCTCTAGGTAGTCTACAAACTTCATAGATTCAAGGTCGGTGGATCAACCTCCGTAATGGAGGAAGTTATTGAAGAATAAACATGTTTTGTGACCCCTTCTTGGCATATGTTTGTTTTTCATGTAGTTCTTGTTGTTGTCGTGAGTTCCAGGTAGTCTACGAACTCCATACAGTCAAGGTCTTCGGAACAATCTCCGTAATGGAGGCGTTTATCGAAGAATAAACAAGTTGCGTGACCCCTTCTTGGTATAGGTTTGTATTTCATGTAGTTCTTGTTGTTGTCGTGAGTTCCAGGTAGTCTACAAACTCCATACAGTCAAGATCTACGTAGTCTACGAAATCCATACAGTCAAGATCTTCGGATCTATCTCCGTAATGGAGGCAGTTATCGAATAATAAACAAGTTGCGTGACCTTTTCTTGGTATATGTGTGTATTCCAAGTAGTTTTTGTTGTTGTCGAGGACTCCAGGTAGTCTACGAACTCCATAGAGTCAAGGTATGGGGTTCGACCTTGGTAACGGAGGCAGTTATTGAAGAATAAACAAGTTGTTTGACCCCTTCTTGGTATTTGTTTGTATTCTGAGTAGTTCTTGTTGTCATTGGTTCCAGGTAGTCTACGAACTCCATAGAGTCAAGGTCTGTGGATCAATCTTCGTAATGGAGGCAGTTATTGAAGAATAAACAAGTTTTGTGACCCCTTCTTGGTATATGTTTGTATTTCAAGTAGTTCTTGTTGTCGTGGGCTCCAGGTAGTCTACGAACTCCATAGATTCAAGGTCGGTGGATCAACCTCCGTAATGGAGGCAGCTATTGAATAATAAATAAGTTGTGTGACTCCTTCTTGGTATATGTTTGTATTCCATGTAGTTCTTGTTGTTGTCGTGAGTTCCATGTAGTCTACGAACTCCATACAGTCAAGATCTTCGGATCAATCTCCGTAATGGAGGCAGTTATCGAAGAATAAACAAGTAGCGTGACCCCTTCTTGGTATATGTTTGTACTTGTTGTTGTCGTGGGCCCCAGGTAGTCTACGAACTCCATAGAGTCAAGGTCGGTGGATCAACCTCCGTAACGGATGCAGTTATTGAAGAACACCTGGGTGGGATGGAAGGTAGAGGTTTTCCTCCAATATCTTTTCCGAAGTTAATCTATCACATGTTGTGCATATGCATAATCGAGTTTCAGACATAGTAATTAATTTACACTCCGGGTGGCTCAATACCCGGAACATAGGCAATTAACTTTGAATGTACTGAACTCGAAAGGCGATCTCTCTTCGCTTATGTGGTCGGGTTGGGATCTGACGACCAACTGGCACAATCTCACACAACCATACTTCATCGAGCGCCCTTGGTGATGAAGCAAGTGTGTAGGAGCCAGATAATACTAAATACTCATCCTACTTGGTTGGCATTGAGCATGAGCATGATTGACCGCCCACGGTTGCTACTCCGTTATTGCCAAGTCAGCTGTAATTACACAGAGAACCAACAGATGAAGTTTGGGACTAACATCATCTTCAATGTGTAAGAACTGGTGACCCAAAAATAAGCAATACCAGCGCCGGCCGTGTCCGAATGCAGGTCAATTAAGGAATGGGTAGGTAAATGTGGACATGATACTCGCTTTGATAGAAGCCGACGAGTCATCTGCACTTCCACGAGAAATCACTGGGATGTTGGATATTCATCCTACTTGGTTGGCATTGTACAAAAACATATATGAGAGAGTTAGTTCTGAGAATGTATTGCGAGAGTTCGGCTACATGCCCGGTGCTGTGAATTTGGTTTCATCAGTACCCGCTAAGCTGCGGAGGACGACGGAGGTCCTTCGTAGCTTAGTAGGGAAAACACCTGTCTAGCGTACTGGTTTCGTGGGATCAAACCCCACCGAAGTTCTGTAGATCAATCTCCTTAATGGAGGCAGTTTTCGAAGAATAAACAAGTTTTGTGACCCCATCTTGGTATATGTTTGTATTCCAATTAGTTCTTGTTGTTGTCTTGAGCTCCAGGTAGTCTATGAAATAGAATCAAGGTCGATGGATCAACCTCCTTAATGGAGGCAGTTATTTGAAAATAAACAAGTAGTGAGACCCCTTCATGGTATATGTTTGTATTTTAAGTAGTTATTTTCATTGTTGTGGGCTCCGTAATGAAGGCAAGGCAAAATACGTGAATGGAATCCGTATTTTTTTGTCGAAGAGACTTACAAACTTATTAACAGATACTCATAAATGATTCATAATAAGCTACAGGCAGTGAAAGTTATTTCATGAAAATCTTTATTGTTTGCGGCAAATTGGGTCGAAAACGTGATAAAATCGGGTTATGCAATATCAGAGGTAGACAAAATCTAGGAGTGACAAAATCAGGTCAACCTCATCTGAGTGAATGTACGCATTCCTAGTACAATAGCCGGTTGATAACTGCAAAATGTTTACTTTTCAGTTATCGAATGCCGTTCGATAACTCCAACGCACTCTAGACGTCAAACGGTTGTCAATCGACGTCAGATGCAATAAAAGTGCATCTAAATGTGCAGCGCAATGCAGCTGTCATTGAGTCTGACATCGGAAGTTTAGCGGTCCGATAACTGTAAAACTGTTGCAACTATCGAATTGCAGTTAAAAAGCATTGCAGTTAAATGACTTGCAGTTATCGAACGTCTGCTGTAGTTTTTGTTTTTGCCATGGTACTAGGTAGTCTATGAACTCCATATAGGAATGATCTGCAGATCAACCCACGAACGGAAGGCTATTGGTATATGTTTGCATTTCAAGTAGTTCAAGTTGTTGTCATTAGCTCTGGGCAGTTATTGAAGAATATACAAGATGTGTAACCTCATCTTGATATATTAACATTCCAAGTAGTTATTGTTGTCTTGTTGTTATTGGTTCCAGGTAGTATACAAACTTTATTCATATCACTAATATGAAGTTTGGAAATGCAAAATGTAAATAAATTGGAACGATACAACTTCACGTCGAGAACGTGAGAGAAAAAACGGGCTAATATCGCAAAGATCATGTACCATATTAAAATTAGATTAAGGACACTTCTAACGGAATCCAAGTTTCAAAGTGCTTGCGTTTTCGGGGGCACACCAATCGATACGGAGGCGGCGCACATCTGTCATTTTTGTTGATTTAGCTTTGCTGCGTCGCAGCATGCGTGAAATAATTATAATAATGACAGTTGTGCGTTGCTTCCGTGGTGTGCCCCCGAAAACGCGAGCACTTTGAAACTTGGATTCCGTAAGGAGTGACCTTAAAGACCCTCTAGATATTCGTGTAAGCCTAGAAGTCTTACTCCATAAATTTCTAGGATGAGGCATATGCCATGAACGCATTTTATTCATGGACCCCAAAGGCATGTACCAAATTTAAAACAGGCTGATATTTCTCTGATGTGAATCCTAATACCTTACTTCAGGGTTTTCTTGGATGACCATGAATATTTGAAATGGGTACATTCTATTCTACGTACCACAAAAGGCATGTATAACTATTCAAATAGGCCGAAAGAACTCTGGTTACGCGTGAAGTTCTTGAGGATTGTTCAAGTGTTCTCTTGGATACCCATGAACATATGCAATGAAAGCGGTATATTCTATGTACCACAAAGGGCATATGCCACTTTTGAAACAATCCGAAAGTTATCTGATTACGTGTGAAGATCGTGAGGCCTATTCTAGCATTTTCTTGGAAGACCATAAACATATGCAATGGACGTATTCTATTCTATGTACCACAAAGGGCATGTACCACTTTTGAAACAAGCCAAAAGATCTCATGCAGATTTAAAGGCCTATTCCAGGGTTTTCTTGGATGACCATGAACCTATGCAATGGACGCAATCTATTCTATGTACCACAAAGAGCATGTAACACTTTTGAAAAAATCTGAAAGATCTTTAGTTACGCGTGTAGATCTTAAGGCCTTTTCCAGGGTTTTCTTGGATGACCATGAACATATGCAATAAAGGCGTTCTATTCTATGTACCACAAAGGGCATGTACCAGTTTTGAAACAATCTAAAAGATCTCTGGTTACGCTTGAAGATCTTAAAACCTTTTCCAGGTTTTTTTTGGATGACCATAAACATATGCAACGAAAGCGCTCTTTTCTATGTACCACAAAGGGCATGCACCACTTGTGAAACAATCTAAAAGATCTCTGGATACGCGTGTAGACATGAAGACCTTTTCCAGGGTTTTCTTGGATGACCATGAACATATGCAATGAAGGCGCCAGAGGACTTATCCGAGAGATTTCTTCGATACCACAGAACATATGTAGTGATCACATTTGATTTCAAGATGCGCAAAGAGCATGTGCCACTTTTGAGACAAGTCCATAGACCCATGGTTACGAGTGTAGACCTTAAGGCCTTACTCCAGAGATTTCTTGGATGACTTGGAACATATACTGTGAACGTATTCTATGCTAAGTACCACAAAGAGCATGTTCCGTATTTGAATTTGCATAATAGGCCTTTGGTTACGCGAGTAGATCTTTAGGCTATACTCCAGAGATTTCTCGGATGACTAAGACCTCACTCTCGGGATTTTTTGCATGACCCAAAGCATATACCGTGAACATCTTCAATTCTAAGAAGCGCAAAGAGCATCTAGCATATTTGATACTGTTTGAATGGCCTTCGGTTACGCGTGTAGACTCTTAGACCCTACTTCAAGGATTTCTAGTACAACCATGGGCATAAGCTGTAAACCTTGACAATAGGCAAAAAGTATATGAGTTTCTGTTTCCAAAACTGTAAAAATCATCCAAATCGGTTGAAAATTGTTGAAGTTATGAGAATATCAATTTATGGGAACACGGGTACCCTGTCGGCCAGCCACGTGTGTTTTTTTTGTTGGCCACATAAGGGTTAAAATCAAAACAATCCGTTAGCTATGTCAGTGCACCGTTGTGTGGGTGCACATAAACAAACTCAGAAAACCCTCTATGAGGCACAACACTCCAACGTCGAGAGGTCAGCTCGCTGTTTCCTCCGTTGTCGAGCATCATTCCCAACACTACAGTGATGATTATCTCATATTACGTGATACACAAATACATCATTCCCAAGCTATGTCGGCGCACCGTAATTGAAGTGCGCACAAACCAAAACAAATAAAACACTTTAAGAGGCACCAAAAACTCCAACGTCGAGATGTCAGAACGCTGTTTCCTCCGTTGTCGAGCACTAATTCCAACATTAGACATTTCGGATTACAGCGATTAGACCGTGATAATCAACACTCCTTAGGACTATTACCATGCTCATCAACGATCATAAATCAAGCTCTATCTGGAATAAGGGCGAATGTCGCAAGAGAGGATTCTCTTCGTCAACTTCCGCTCTTTTTAATAAAAGTGACAAGCAGCGGATTTCTTTGTGGTTCATCACCTCACCACGATAGAAAACAATGCGAACTTGCATTCTGATGTGATAAACTGCAAAGAAAACCTCTGATTGTCACTTTTATTTAAAAGAGGGGAAGTCGACGAAGAGAATTCTCTCTTGCGACATTCGCCCTTTTACCAGATAGAGCTTGAAATAAATAAATACACTGGGAAGCACACAAATCTACAAACCGTTGATAGTAAGGATAGAATAGTCGAAAACAACGAAATTCCCATGCATGCAAAGACGATTCACTACGCAGAAGAGCCATTAGTTATCCATTACTGGTATCCATAACATTTGTTCACCAACACTTTGTAAATTTCACCACTTTAAATTTCGTAGATGTGTATGTAGATAGCTAGCGTTTAGATACGATAGGTTAGATTTGGGATTTCGGAGACCTTGGACACTTGAATTTCTGTATATTTTGAGTAGGTAGTATTTTTTTCATCTTCAAATTGTAGGCTTAAAACTAGAATATTTTTTTTGTTCATAAAAATAGATCACTAAATACCCGATTTCCAATAGACCTTATACGATACTATCCACACAATTAATTTTAGATTCCATATCCGCACTCTAGGAAAATATACACAAGAGAACCAAAACAAAATACTGTATGCTTCTCAAATATCTTTTTTTCATAAACCTTCTTACTAAATTTCTTCACCAATTCAGCATGCCACTTCACTAAAATCATAATAATATTTTGCTTAATTACCTAAATATGTATAACTACCATATAAAGGTAAAATTCAAAGAATTTTATTATTTCGCGTCGAACTCGGACCGGCCACAGTAATTCGCGACGAAAGACTGACTGACAGCATAAAGCCTAGGAAATCGTCGAAATTGGTTTAGTGTGGTAGTATGCCTTGTAGTACGAACAGTACCGTCGCGAATAAAATTTCGGATCATCACACGGGAACGTAAATACACGATAAGGGGGAGTAATTTAGGGATAGGTTTCGGATTTTTCGGACCGTCATCTGTAATCGAAGAAAATTGCTTCAGTTAGAATTCGTTCGTCGCGTAGTATAGTCGAGTCGTCACTTGACAAGTGAAGTAGTAACTTCAATAATCGTTTCGGTTCTAATTGTCTCGGATTGAAATCTGAGATGGCCATCGAGGCCTTGTGTTTTAGAAGGGGGGAATTAATAATAAGTGGAAGATTAGGTGAAAAAGTTGAGTATAGTGATGATCCGAAGAAAAAGAAGAAGCGAGAAGAATTTAGAAAGGAGTACGAGTTCCGTGAATAATTGAAAAATTCTAATAGTGTAAATAGAAATTCATAATAGAAAATTGAAGAAAAAATGTACATAAATTAGTGTAATAGATAAACGAAGAAGAAGAGCAAGTTGTACATAGCTACCGCATGGGCTAACTTCATAAGGATTATTAAGGTCTGAGGGAAGGGTTTTCCGTTAAAAAGCACGTGGTAGCACTCTCTGGTAGAGAAAATTGCCCAATTCAGTCCGCTAGAATGATGCTGTCAGTGTCGCCAAAATTATTTCATCATTATGCAGTTTACAATTGCTTGAGAATTTGCCGTAAACGGAGAACAAAAGGAATTGGCAACAATGGGGAAGAAATTTATCACTCATGCAGTGGTTCGGCGAGAGAACAGCAGCAGCGCCGACCAATCACGCAAAGAGGAAATCAAAATAAACAAACTCCAGCTGGTTTTGGAAAATGAAAACATGAGTCGTTTCTAGAACAACATTAGAAAATATCGTAGGAGGATTTCTGAACAAGGTTTCCACACAAGCTTTGAAAAGTATTTGGGTGATAACAGTGGTGCTGGTGTAAGTAAGACAAATAAGACAAATAAGACAAATAAGGCAAATAAGACAAATAAGACAAATAAGACAAATAAGACAAATAAGACAAATCAAGACAAATTAGACAAATAAGACAAATAAGACAAATAAGACAAATAAGACAAATAAGACAAATTAGACAAAAAAGACAAATAAGACAAATAAGACAAATAAGAAAAAATGAGACAAATAAAGACAAGTAAGACAAATAAGACAAATAAGACAAAATAAGACAAATTAGACAAATAAGACAAATATGACAAATAAGACAAATAAGACAAATAAGACAAATAAGACAAATAAGACAAATAAGACAAATAAGACAAATAAGACAAATAAAGACAAATTAGACAAATAAGACAAATAAGACAAATAAGACAAATAAGACAAATAAGACAAATAAGACAAATAAGACAAATAAGACAAATAAGACAAATAAGACAAATAAGACAAATAAGACAAATAAGACAAATTAGACAAATAAGACAAATAAGACAAATAAGACAAAAAAAGACAAATAAGACAAATTAGACAAATTGAGACAAATAAAGACAAAATAAGACAAATAAGACAAATTGAACAAATAAGACAAATAAGACAAATAAGACAAATAAGACAAATAAGACAAATAAAGACAAATAAGACAAATAAGACAAATAAGACAAATAAGACAAATAAGACAAATAAGACAAATAAGACAAATAAGACAAATTAGACAAATTAGACAAATTAGACAAATTAGACAAATAAGACAAATTAGACAAATTAGACAAATTGAACAAATAAAGACAAATAAGACAAATAAAGACAAAAAGACAAATAAGACAAATTAGACAAAGTAGACAAATAAGACAAATAAGACAAATAAGACAAATTAGACAAATTAGACAAATAAGACAAATAAGACAAATAAGACAAATGAGACAAATAAGACAAGTAAAGACAAATAAGACAAAAGACAAATAAGACAAATAAGACAAATAAGAAAAATATGACAAATAAAACAAACAAAGACAAAAAAGACAAATTAGACAAATTAGACAAATTAGACAAATAAGACAAATAAGACAAATCAGACAAATTAGACAAATAAGACAAATAAGACAAATAAGACAAATAAGACAAATGAGACAAATAAGACAAATAAGACAAATAAGACAAATAAGACAAATAAGACAAATAAGACAAATAAGACAAATAAGACAAATAAGACAAATAAGACAAATAAGACAAATAAGAGAAATAAGACGAATAAGACAAATAAGACAAATGAGACAAATATGACAAATAAGACAAATAAGACAAATAGGACAAATAAGACAAATGAGACATATAAGACAAATGAGACAAATGAGACAAATAAGACAAATAAGACAAATAAGACAAATAAAGACAAGTAAGACAAAAGACAAATAAGACAAATTAGACAAACAAGACAATTAAGACAAATAAGACAAATAAGACAAATTAGACAAATAAGACAAATAAGACAAATAAGACAAATAAGACAAATAAGACAAATAAGACAAATAAGACAAATAAGACAAATAAGACAAATAAGACAAATAAGACAAATAAGACAAATAAGACAAATTAGACAAATAAGACAAATAAGACAAATAATACAAATTAGACAAATTAGACAAATAAGACAAATAAGACAAATAAGACAACTAAGACACATAAGACAAAGAAGACAAATAAGACAAATAAGACAAATCAAACAAATTAGACAAATAAGACAAATAAGACAACTAAGACAAATAAGACAAATAAAACAAATTAGACAAATAAGACAAATAAGACAAATAATACAAATTAGACAAATAAGACAAATAAGACAAACAAGACAAATAAAGACAAATTAGACAAATAAGACAAATGAGACAAATAAGACAAGTAAGACAAATAAGGCAAATAAGACAAATAAGACTAGTAAGACAAATAAGACAAATATGACAAATAAGACAAATAAGACAAATCAGACAAATAAGACAAATAAGACAAATAAGACAAATAAGACAAATTAGACAAATAAGACAAATAAGACAAATAAGACAAAAAAGACAAATAAGACAAATTAGACAAATTAGACAAATAAGACAAATAAGACAAATAAGACAAATAAGACAAATAAGACAAATTAGACAAATAAGACAAATAAGACAAATAAGACAAATGAGACAAATAAGACAAGTAAGACAAATAAGACAAAAAAGACAAATAAGACAAATAAGACAAATAAGAAAAATATGACAAATAAGACAAATAAAGACAAATAAGACAAATAAGACAAATTAGACAAATAAGACAAATAAGACAAAAAAGACAAATAAGACAAATAGGACGAATAAGACAAATAAGACAAATAAGACAAATAAGACAAATGAGACAAATAACACAAATAAGACAAATGAGACAAATAAGACAAGAAAGATAAATAAGACAAATAAGACAAATAAGACAAATAAAACAAATAAGACAAATATGACAAATAAGACAAATAAGACAAATAAGAAAAATATGACAAATAAGACAAATAAGACAAATAAGACAAATAAGACAAATAAGACAAATAAGACAAATAAGACAAATAAGACAAATAAGACAAATAAGACAAATAAGACAAATAAGACAAATAAGACAAATAAGACAAATAAGACAAATAAGACAAATAAGACAAATTAGACAAATAAGACAAATAAGACAAATAAGACAAAAAAGACAAATAAGACAAATTAGACAAATTAGACAAATAAGACAAATAAGACAAATAAGACAAATTAGACAAATTAGACAAATTAGACAAGTAAGACAAATAAGACAAATAAAACAAATAAGACAAATTAGACAAATTAGACAAGTAAGACAAATAAGACTAATAAGACAAATAAGACAAACAAGACAAATAAGACACATAAAGCAAATAAGACAAATAGGACAAATAAGACAAATTAGACAAATAAGACAAATAAGACAAATAATACAAATTAGACAAATTAGACAAATAAGACAAATAAAGACAAATAAGACAACTAAGACAAATAAGACAAATAAGACAAAATAAGACAAATAAGACAAATAAGACAAATCAAGACAAATTAGACAAATAAGACAAATAAGACAAATAAGACAAATAAGACAAATAAGACAAATTAGACAAATAAGACAAAGACAAATAAGACAAATAAGACAAATAAGACAAATAAGACAAATAAGACAAATCAAGACAAATTAGACAAATAAGACAAATGAGACAAATAAGAAATGTAAGACAATTAAGACAATGAGACAAATAAGACATATAAGACAAATAAGACAAATATGACAAATAAGACAAATAAGACAAATAAGACAAATAAGACAAATGAGACAAATAAGACAAATAAGACAAATAAGACAAATAAGACAAATTAGACAAATAAGACAAATAAGACAAAAAAGACAAAAAAAGACAAATAAGACAAAAAAGGACAAATTAGACAAATAAGACAAATAATACAAAGTAGACAAATTAGACAAATAAGACAAATAAGACAAATAAGACAAATAAGTCAAATAAGACAAATAAGACAAATAAGATAAATAAGACAAATAAGACAAATAAGACAAATAAGACAAATAAGAAAAATATCAAATTTGACAAATAAGCCAAATAACAAATAAGACAGAAAATACAAATAAGACAAGTAAGACAAATAAGACATATAAGAGAGACAAGACTAAGAAGACAAATAAGACAAATAAGACAAATAAGACAAATAAGACAAATAAGACAAATAAAGACAAATAAGACAAATAAGACAAATAAGACAAATAAGACAAAAAAAAACAAATAAGACAAATATGACAAATATGACAAATAAGACAAATAAGACAAATATGACAAATAAGACAAATCACACAAATTGGACAAATAAGACAAATAAGACAAATAAGACAAATAAGACAAATAAGACAAATTAGACAAATAAGACAAATAAGACAAATAAGACAAATGAGACAAATAAGACAAATAAGACAAATAAGACAAATAAGACAAATAAGACAAATAAGACAAATAAGACAAATAAGACAAATAAGACAAATAAGACAAATAAGACAAATAAGACAAATAAGACAAATAAGACAAATAAGACAAATAAGACAAATAAGACAAACAGAGACAAATAAGACAAATAAGACAAATAAGACAAATCAAGACAAATAAGACAAATAAGACAAATTAGACAAATAAGACAACAAGACAAATAAGACAAATAAGACAAATAAAGACAAATAAGACAAATAAGACAAATAAGACAAATAAGACAAATAAGACAAATAAGACAAATAAGACAAATTAGACAAATAAGACAAATAAGACAAATAAGACAAATAAGACAAATAAGACAAATAAGACAAATAAGACAAATAAGACAAATAAGACAAATAAGACAAATAAGACAAATAAGACAAATAAGACAAATAAGACAAATTAGACAAATAAGACAAATAAGACAAATTAGACAAATAAGACAAATAAGACAAATAAGACAAATAAGACAAATAAGACAAATAAGACAAATAAGACAAATAAGACAAATAAGACAAATAAGACAAATAAGACAAATAAGACAAATAAGACAAATAAGACAAATAAGACAAATAAGACAAATAAGACAAATAAGACAAATAAGACAAATAAGACAAATAAGACAAATAAGACAAATAAGACAAATAAGACAAATAAGACAAATAAGACAAATAAGACAAATAAGACAAATAAGACAAATAAGACAAATAAGACAAATAAGAAAATAAGAAAATCAAGACAAATAAGACAAATAAGACAATTAAGACAAATAAGACAAATAAGACAAATAAGACAAATAAGACAAATAAGACAAATAAGACAAATAAGACAAATAAGACAAAATAGACAAATAAGACAAATAAGACAAATAAGACAAATAAGACAAATAAGACAAATAAGACAAATAAGACAAATAAGACAAATAAGACAAATAAGACAAATAAGACAAATAAGACAAATAAGACAAATAAGACAAATAAGACAAATAAGACAAATAAGACAAATAAGACAAATAAGACAAATAAGACAAATAAGACAAATAAGACAAATAAGACAAATAAGACAAATAAGACAAATAAGACAAATAAGACAAATAAGACAAATAAGAAAAAAAAAGACAAATAAGACAAATAAGACAAATAAGACAAATAAGACAAATAAGACAAATAAGACAAATAAGACAAAAAAGACAAATAAGACGAACAAGACAAATAAGACGAATAAAGACAAATAAGACAAATAAGACAAATAAGACAAATAAGACAAATAAAGACAAATAAGACAAATAAGACAAATAAGACAAATAAGACAAATAAGACAAATAAGACAAATAAGACAAATAAGACAAATAAGACAAATAAGACAAATAAGACAAATAAGACAAATAAGACAAATAAGACAAATAAGACAAATAAGACAAATAAGACAAATAAGACAAATAAGACAAATAAGACAAATAAGACAAATAAGACAAATAAGACAAATAAGACAAATAAGACAAATAAGACAAATAAGACAAATAAGACAAATAAGACAAATAAGACAAATAAGACAAATAAGACAAATAAGACAAATAAGACAAATAAGACAAATAAGACAAATTAGACAAATAAGACAAATAAGACAAATAAGACAAATAAGACAAATAAGACAAATAAGACAAATAAGACAAGACAAATAAGACAAATAAGACAAAATAAGACAAAGAAGACAAATAAGACAAGTAAGACAAATAAGCCAAGTGAGACAATTAAGGCAAATAAGGCTAATATGACTAGTAAGACAAATTGGACAAATAAGACAAATAAGACAAATAAGACAAATAAGACAAATAAGACAAATAAGACAAATAAGACAAATAAGACAAATAAGATAGATAAGACAAATAAGACAATAAGACAAGACTAAGAAGAAAAATAAAGAAAGTTCCTCCAGGAGCTCCTTCGGAAGTTCCTCCGGAATTTCCTCCAGCATTCCTCCAGGAATTCCTCCGGAAGTTCCTCCAGAATTCCTCCGAAGTTCCTCCAGGAATTCCTCCGGAAGTTCCTCCAGGAATTCCTCCGAAGTTCTCCATGAATTCCTCCGGAAGTTCCTCCAGGAATTCCTCCGGAAGTTCCTCCAGGAATTCCTCCGAAGTTCCTCAGGAATTCCTCCGGAAGTTCCTCCAGGAATTCCTCCGGAAGTTCCTCCAGGAACTCCTATGGAAGTTCCTCCAGGAATTACTCCGGAAGTTCCTCCAGGAATTCTCCGGAAGTTCCTCCAGGAATTCCCACGGAAGTTCCTCCAGGACTTCCTACGGAAGTTCCTCCAGGAATTCCTCCAGAAGTTCCTCAGGATTCCTCCGGAAGTTCCTCCAGGAATTCCTCCGAAGTTCCTCCAGGAATTCCTCCGGAAGTTCCTCCAGGAATTCCTCCCGGAAGTTCCTCCAGGAATTCCTCGGAAGTTCCTCCAGGAACTCCTCCGAGTTCCTCCCAGGAATTCCTCCGAAGTTCCTCAGGAATTCCTCCGGGAAGTTCCTCAGGACTCCTGATTCCTCCGAAACAGGAGTTCCTCAGGAATTCCTCCGGAAGTTCCTCCAGGAATTCCTCCTGGAAGTTCTCCAGGAGTTCTGGTCCAGGAATTCCTCCCAAGTTCCCTTCCAGGAATTCCTCCGGAAGTTCCTCCAGGAATTCCTCCGAAGTTCTCCAGGAATTCCTCCGGAAGTTCCTCCAGGAATTCCTCCGAAGTTCCTCCTCCTCCGAAGTTCCTCCAGAATTCCTCCGGAAGTTCCTCCAGGAATTCCTCCGGAAGTTCCTCCAGAATTCCTCGGAAGTTCCTCCAGGAATTCCTCCGAAGTTCCTCAGGAATTCCTCCAGGAAGTTCCTCCAGAATTCCTCCGGAAGTTCCTCAGGAATTCCTCGGAAGCCTCCCAGGAATTCCTCCGGAAGTTCCTCCAGTAATTCCTCCGGAAGTTCCTCCAGGAATTCCTCCGGAAGTTCCTCCAGGAATTCCTCCGGAAGTTCCTCCAGGAATTCCTCCGGAAGTTCTCCAGGAATTCCTCCGGAAGTTCCTCCAGGAATTCCTCCGGAAGTTCCTCAGGAATTCCTCCGGAAGTTCCTCCAGGAATTCCTCCGGAAGTTCCTCCAGGAATTCCTCCGGAAGTTCCTCCAGGAATTCCTCCGGAAGTTCCTCCAGGAATTCCTCCGAAGTTCTCCAGGAATTCCTCCGGAAGTTCCTCCAGGAATTCCTCCGAAGTTCCTCCAGGAATTCCTCCGGAAGTTCCTCCAGGAATTCCTCCGGAAGTTCCTCCAGGAATTCCTCCGAAGTTCTCCAGGAATTCCTCCGGAAGTTCCTCCAGGAATTCCTCGGGAAGTTCCTCCAGGAATTCCTCCGGAGATTCCTCCAGGATTTCCTCCGAAAGTTCTTTCAGGAATTCCTCCGTAAGTTCCTCCAGGAATTCCTCCGGAAGTTCCTCCAGGAATTCCTCGGAACTTCCGGAGGAATTCCTCCGGAAGTTCCTCCAGGAAAGATTCCCGAAGGAACTTCCGGAGGAATTCCTCGGAAGGAACTTCCGGAGGAATTCCTCGGAACTTCCGGAGGAATTCCTCCGAAGGAACTTCCGGAGGAATTCCTCCGAAGGAACTTCCGAGGAATTCCTCGAAGGAACTTCGGAGGAATTCCCTGAAGGAACTTCCGGAGGAATTCCTGAAGGAACTTCCGAGGAATTCCCGAAGGAACTTCCGGAGGAATTCCTGAAGGAACTTCCGGAGGAATTCCTGAAGGAACTTCCGGAGGAATTCCCTGAAGGAACTTCCGAGGAATTCCCGAAGGAACTTCCGGAGGAATTCAGGAACTTCCGGAGGAATTCCTGAAGGAACTTCCGGAGGAATTCCCGAAGGAACTTCGGAGAAATTCCTGAAGGAACTTCCGGAGGAATTCGAAGGAACTTCGGAGGAATTCCTGAAGGAACTTCCGGAGGAATTCCTGAAGGAACTTCGGAGGAATTCGAAGGAACTTCGAGGAATTCTGAAGGAACTTCCGGAGGAATTCTGAAGGAACTTCCGGAGGAATTCGAAGGAACTTCGGAGGAATTCTGAAGGAACTTCCGGAGGAATTCGAAGGAACTTCGGAGGAATTCAGAAGGAACTTCCGGAGGAATTCCCGAAGGAACTTCGGAGGAATTCCTGAAGGAACTTCGGAGGAATTCTGAAGGAACTTCCGGAGGAATTCCTGAAGGAACTTCCGGAGGAATTCCAAACAAACTTCCGGATAAATTCCAAAGGGATTCCTGAAGTAACTTCCGGAGGAATTCCCGAAGGAACTTCCGGAGGAATTCTGAAGGAACTTCCGGAGGAATTCTGAAGGAACTTCCGGAGGAATTCCCGAAGGAACTTCCGGAGGAATTCTGAAGGAACTTCCGGAGGAATTTCGAAGGAACTTCGGAGGAATTCCCGAAGGAACTTCCGGAGGAATTTTCGTAGGAACTTCCGGAGGAATTCCCGGAGGAACTTCTGGAGGTATGCGGGAGGGGACTTCCGGAGGAATTCCCGAAGGAACTTCCGGAGGAATTCCCGACGGAACTTCCGGAGGAATTCGAAGGAACTTCCGGAGGAATTCCTGAAGGAACTTCGGAGGAATTCCGAAGGAACTCCTGAAGGAATTCCTGAAAGAACTTCCGGAGGAATCCTGAAGAAACTTTCGGAGGAATTCCAGAAGGAACTTCCGGAGGAATTCTAGAAGGAACTTCCGGAGGAATTCCTGAAGGAGCTTTCGAAGGAATTCCTGATGGAACTTCCGAGGAATTCAGAAGGAACCCGAGAATTCCGAAGGAACTTCGAAAGGAACTTCGAAGGAATTCCCGAAGAACTCGGAATTCCCGAAAGGAACTTCGGAGAATTCCAAGAACTTCCGGAGGAATTCCCGAAGGAACTTCCGGAGGAATTCCCGAAAGAACTTTCGGAGGAATTCCCGATGGAACTTCCGGAGGAATTCCCGAAGGAACTTCCGGAGGAATTCCCGAAGGAACTTCCGGAGGAATTCCCGAAGGAACTTCCGGAGGAATTCCCGAAGGAACTTCCGGAGGAATTCGCGAAGGAACTTCCGGAGGAATTCCCGAAGGAACTTCCGGAGGAATTCCCGAAGGAACTTCCGGAGGAATTCCCTAAGGAACTTCCGGAGGAATTCCCATAGGAACTCCTGGAGGAACTTCCGAAGGAACTCCTGGAAGAACTTCCGAAGAAATTCCTGATGAACTTCCGCATGAAGTCCTGGAAAATCTTCCTAGGTAATTCCTTGAGGAACTTCCGAAGGAATTCCTGGAGTGAACTTTCGAAGGAATTCCTGGAGGAACTTCCGAAGGAATTTCTGGAGGAGCTTCCTGAAAAAATCCTGGAACAACTTCCGAGGGAATTCCTGGAGGAACTTCTGAAGGAACTCTTGTCGGATTTTTCGAAGGAATTCCTGGCGGAACTTCCGAAGAAATTCCTGGAGGAACTTCAAAGGAATTCCAGGAGGAACTCCCTGAAGGAATTCCTGAAGGATCTTCCGAAGGAATTCCTGGAGGAACATCCGAAGGAATTTCAGGAGAGGATTTCTAGAGGAAATTCCGGAGGAATTCCTAGAGGTACTTCCCGAAGAATTCCTGGAGAAAACTTCCGAAGGAATTTCTCGAGAAACTTCGAAGGAATTCCTGGAGAAACTTTCGAAGGAATTACTGGAGAAACTTCCGGAGGAATTCTGGAGAAACTTCCGAGAGAATTCCTGGAGAAACTTCCGAAGGAATTCCTGGAGAAACCTTCAAAGCGAATTTCTGGATAAACTTCCAAAGGAATTTCTGCAGTAACTTCCGAAAGAATTTCTGGAGGATCTTCCGAAAGAATTCCTGGATAAATTTGGGAGAAATTCCTGGAGAAACTTCCGAAGAAATTCCTGGAAGAACTTCTGAAGGAATTCCTGGAGAAACTTCCGAAAGAATTTCTGGAGGAACTTCCGAAGGAATTCCAGAAGGAACTTTCGGAGAAATTCATTAAGGAACTTCGGGAGGAATTCTAGAAGGAACTTCGGAGGAATTACTGAGTAACTTCTGGAGTAATTCCTGGAGTAACTTCTGGAGTAATTCCTGGAGAAACTTCCGAAGGAACTCCTGGAGGAACTTCCAGAGTGAATTTTGTAGAAACTTCCGGAGGAATTCCAGGAGGATTTACTGTAGGAACTACCGGAGTGAATTACTGGAGCAACTTCCGAGTAATTCCTGGAAGGAACTTCAGAAGAAATTCCTGGAGGAACTTCTGGAGGATTTCCTAGAGGAGCTTCTGGAGGATTTCCTGGAGTGAATTTACGGAGGAACTTCCGGAGGAATTCCCGGAGTGTACTTCCGGAGGAACTTCTGGAGTGAATACCTGGAGGGACTTCCGTAGGAATTTGTCTTGATTATCTTATTTGTACTGTTTGTCTTAGTTAGCTTTATTTTGTCTCTTTTATTTTGCTTATTTGTTCTATTTGTCTTTATTTGTTTTTTATTTTCGATTATTTATCTCATCAAATTCCAATATTTGATTTCACTTTATATATTTGGTATCCTCGTGTTCCCAAATAGGAATCCGCTTTTTGCTAGTGTCACGCTCGATACAAAGTTGACGGACTTTCCCCCGCTCTCATCGCTCCTTCCTTGCCGTTCGCCACGAGAAGATATGCTGTTGGCTGCTTTACCAAAATGGTAATTTTTGTATGGAATTTAAAAACTTGGTTGAAGTAAAAGAGCTTCCTTCAAAATTTATTGCGGTGACATATACTTTTTTAACATCAAAATGATCGTTGGAAAAATTCAAAACTTTTGTCAGTTGAGTTTTGCGAAATTCGGTTCCTTTGTGCCTCAAATCATCGGAGAGAGGTACTGAGAAGGAAATTTCAGTTGTACAATAGCTCAGTATTGAGACATTCATTCAAATTTGGGAAATAGTAGGTCCATGAAATTTTGTAGGAACATTCCTTGATAAATTTCAAAGAGATTGTCAGTTGGGATATGCGAAATTCGGTTCCAATTCTAAGTTATAGACATTTTAGTACGAAAATAGCGCTCTACCGCGAGAGAGCTTCCCTCAGACCTTAATTCTCGCGTGATTTTTGAAAACGTCGTAAGTCCAAATGAGAGACTCTCTTTCATTACGCTCTCTTTTGCTAATATCTAGGCTAGTTTAAAATTTGTTGCAATATTTTCACCTCAGCACACTAGACAAAGCTATTTTCTTCAGATCAGTGCAGGAAAATCCAATGTAAGTGTTAGTATGGCTTTGTAATAATCGAAAGAGAAAATAAACAAAGAGAGCCTCTCTTTTGGACTTACGACGTTTTCAAAAATCACGCGAGAATGGATATTGTATGTTCGCATGCCAAATTAAGGTAAGATTAGATTTATTTATTTTTGTTAATTGGTTTGAGTATTATTATGCGTGTTTTATGATTTTCGTTAATTGTTTGTAATTGATTCCAAATTCAATAGTCATTTAAATTAAAAAAAAAAACAACATTTTCTCAGAATTCTCATAGTTGAATGTCTCCGATTCTGAAAAAAAATATTTACTGGATAAATATATTTGTTTGGTGAGAATGGGTGTAATGTAACTATGTTACAAGATTTGATTCAATATGTTCTTTGTAATTCGATTGATCAACCTTTTCGTCATGATTAAGATTGATTTAAATCAGAAGCCACAGATCGCAGCCATATTCTGCCGTTTTATGATATTCGCACCTTCTAGTGGTGGATAGCCTAATTATTCTATTACCTTATCCCGATACAATTTTTATGCCCACTCACGATATTAAATTATTTGTTTTTCTCGTGAGTTCAATTTTAACGGCAATTGTTTGAATCATTATAATAGAATAAAGCTAACTAAGAAGTAAGAAACCCAATCAAAAGTCTTTCCGATTCGATCAGTGAATAAAAGCGGACGTTGTCCCAAAAGTTTGTAGAAGTTATAGACAGTTGAAAAGTGACTGTTAGCTGATTGAAAAAGTTATGTGAGTTAGGCTCAGATCGAACGATTATCCTAAAATTATATAAATGCTCTCTAATTATTCTGCCGGTTCTAGAACCGGAGGTAGGTGTAGGAGGATTCGACCATTCCGGATCCTCTGGTGAATCCAGAAGCCTTGGCGGTTTGTAGGCTTTACGCCTCATCGTCGGGCCAGTGGTTCATCGTCGCACCTACGGGCCAGGGAGAACACCACATCTCCCGAGAATCGTTTTTCGGTAGCCAACAGCCGGACGCATTCTCCTTTTCTCGTTGGCCTCGAGACAGCTGGCAGAACGACGTCCAAACGATTTGCACGAGGTAGTGTTGTCGCACACTACAGCACCAAGCGAACCACCCACAGCATCGCTGGGTGATCGAGCACCGCCACGTTGGCCATCGTGCGAAGCACACACCCTACAGCGCGAATCACCTTCGACGCACCGACATCGCACCCACTACCACACGGATCTCCATCGTCGCTCCGGCGGCACGAAACTGCGCTCGTCGCACACGAACACCACTGCCGATAGACACACTCCTAGAGGAGGATGTGGAGTGCTACAACGAAAGGGACTCGGTGCAAGTGCGACGTGTCAAGAGAGCAGCTTCGTTGCTCAAAATGGCAAAGAGCATGGACACCGCAGTCAAAGGTCGTTGGACCCACAGACTGATTCCAGATGTGTCCAACTGGGTTGATAGGAAGCATGGTCAAGTCAACTTCCACCTAACACAGGTGTTGTCTGAACATGGCTGCTTTAAGAAATTCCTACACAGGTTTGGCTTCGCAGATTCTGCGGAGTGTCCTGAATGTGTAGGTGAGGTAGAATCGGCAGAGCATGTGATGTTCGCATGCCCGCGATTCGAGGTAGAACGCAATACCATGCTGCTTATTAGTGGTATGGATACAACCCCGGACAACCTCGTCAAGAGGATGTGCCGGGAAGAAGCTATATGGAATGCGGTGAACACAGCATCTCAACAGATCATGTCGAAACTGCAGCGGTGGTGGCGTCTTGAACAAAACCAACGAGTGCAGTAAGGGCACCTGTGATGCAGTGAACACCTTGCTCACCCCGACAACCAACATGTCGCGGGTGGGCTGCGGGGACCTCAGTATGTAGATATAGAGGTCATTGCGGTTCACGCGCGGTGGTTGTTGTCGGGGTGCTCGTCTCCAACGTGAGATTATGATACGGACCGTTAGGTTACTATCATAGCTTGCGATCGACGGGTGGTGAGGTAGCCACCCTTGAAGTCGATGTTGTGTGTATTGACGCCAAGTGCGTTAGCATAGGCGTGAGCGTTCTCAATAGTCGCCCCCTGATGTATTGCTTAATTGCGGGCCGGGGGTACGGACTGGCGAAAGGGTTTTGGTTTTAGTGGGTCGGGTAAGAGTTACATGACATACCCATCCCCACACTACCTGAGTACCTCCTCAGGTGTCTGGTTGCAGATTTCCGTTTACCCTTGCTCAAGAAAAAAAAAAAAAAACACGAACACCACTGGACAAGCCATCGTCGCATCGGCGGCGGCACGATTCGTTGCCAACTCACAGCATTCGTCGCACACGCACCATTAGAACACTTCGTCGCACCGGCGGCAAACTCGCCACCAACACAGCTAGCCATCGTCGCACCGGTGCGGTGGCGTACTCAGCCGAAACTGCTCCGCTACGCCTTCACCGCATCCATCGTTGGACCAACCTGAGCTCGAGCTGAGCGAGCATGATTTAAGGTCAGATCTATCTATGTACACAGTAGAGTAGAAAGCGAAAGGGACAAAACCTAGAAGCACGGCCGTGCGCAGAAATTCCAATTGGAATCTGTTAAGTAGAAGCTAGAGGATTTGAGAACTTGACAATACACCTGTGAATTGAATGTTTGCTTAATCACTTTAGAGGAAGGAAGTTTTTGATTGGTGGGATTAGTGGATTTTCGGGTATTTTTGAGGGATTTCGCGTGTTTTGCCGTTTGGGTGGAAAATTGTGGTCGGATAGGTCGGACTCGCTTTTGTTATTTCCGCGTGTTTTGATGGACTCGCCCTGAGTCTCGCCGGGCATACTAATATTGCTGCTTCACAAGCAAACGATTTAATCGTCGGCTTGGCGCTAAAGTGAAGTCAGTCGAAGGAAACCAGAATCGAATCCAACCGATCTTGAACCGTTTCACCCGTAAATTGGAATGGACATAATCACTAACAGAAACCAAACTTCCAGTCCATTTTCGCAATTAAATCTTACTGTTCAGAAAATGCTAGTCTTGAGAAGAACCAATTTTCTTTCCCCAATGCGCTTTCCCAATACAAGCATCGCCACTGGCTGCACGGGATCGCAACAGTGCTATATTTGTAGTTAACCCTTTCTGCATATAAAATGCTGGTTCGTTGAGGTTGAATGATCTGCAGCAACACACCGAGATCCACCACCAATGCGATGGATTTCCGTTGAAAAAGCGCCAGCGCCTTCGTGATGCTGTGTTCGCTCCACTGCGATCGCTTTGATGCGCGTCCGCTCTGCGTGAAATCTTGTTCAAATCTGAGGATTGAATCCAAACCCGCAAGTGATTGATTTTTGATGTCTGTGCTAGTGATGCATGTACGTGATTGGTTGGTTTACCTATTTCTAAACTTTTTATCAATTTTGATAATAAATAGTTAAAATCAGTATTTTCAAATAAATACAAAGAAGCGTTGACTCATCCTTGGTCGAATGGTCAAAAATGAAAAATCCATCGAGAAACGGCTAAGATATTAAAATTTAAAGTCTATCATATTTCGTGACGGTTCCCGATTTTCGCAATCGTAGAATGTACCCTTAATATAGAAAAAGACAGACATAGTCCATGTCAAAAGTCATTTGGAAAAAGAAAGATCCACTGACTTAGAAATAATTTATATTTCGTCTCGTTTCGAACCAACAAGCAAATTTAAAATATCGTTTCGATTCGCCAGGAAAAAAATTTTTATCGCATACCCCGAGAATCATCTATCATCATATAATCTCAAGTTGAAGGGTAACAGGGATAGCTATGACTGGGCATGGGCAATGAGTGATACAAGTGGAATTGGAACCAAAATTGTTTGGGTGATTCCTTGAATATGGAAGGTTATTGCGATATTTGCAAATAAGACGCTACGATGAACCTCTGCATAACTTCTACTAAGACTGACAGCTCACCTCTTAAACGCCAATGTCACAAACAAGAAGGTTCATATGAGGCCGTTTATGCTTCATGTTATCTCTCCACGAACAGCCTAGATAGCCGTGTGGTGTCGGCAGCTGGTTATCTGGCTAAGAATAACATTACGGATTGCCTGTTTCAGTGGTAAAAGTCCACCATACAGGTGACCCCTAATTTTCGGTGTGATGCGGCTTTATGCTTACCGTGCCTACGAATGAATGGTTAGGGGGGTCTAATAAGAACCTAACCGCAAACGGAGCCTGTGAAGCACCAGGGCCCCCTTCACAGTATTTTTGCCCTCGCTGCGCTAACCGGAGCTATGGCGTAGTTGACTTTTACTTCTCCGATAATCGGCTATTTTATTCAACCTCATCGTGAGGTTAAATAAGAGTAGGGTTATGAATATGTGTTTTAATTAGTTTTCAACAAATTGTCACCCATATGGATTCGCATTATGCGTTTTTTCACAGTGTACTCTGTGTCTCGTCCTGACGTTTGGCTTCGGCTACTCTTGTTCAATCTCAACGTGAGGTTAAATAAGAGTGGGGTTATGAATAAGTGTTTTACTTAGTTTTCAACAAATTGTCACCTATATGGATTCGCATTATGCGATTTTCACAGTGTACTCTGTGTCTCGTCTTTGACGTTCGGCTTTGGCTACTCTTGTTCATCCTCAACGTGAGTGTGGGGTTATGAATATGTGTTTTACTTAGTTTTTCAACAAACTTCGGATTCGCATTATGCATTTTTTTTACAATGTACTTTGTGTTTGTCACCTATATGGATTCGCATTATGCGCTTTTCACAGTGTACTATGTGTTTCGTCTTTGAAGTTCGGCCTCAGCTACTCTTGTTTAATCTCAACTTGAGGTTGAATAAGGGTGGGATTATGAATATGTTTTTTACTTAGTTTTTCAACAAATTTTCACCTATATGGATTTGCATTATGCGTTTTTTTTTTACAATGTACTTTGTGTATGTTACCTTTATGGATTCGCATTATGCGTTTTTCACAGTGTACTATGTGTCTCGTCCTTGACGTTCGGCTTCGGCTACTCTTGTTCAATCTCAACGTGAGGTTCAATAAGAGTGGGGTTATGAATATGTATTTTACTTAGTTTTCAAATAAATTGTCACCTATATGGATTCGCATTATGCGTTTTTCACAATGTACCTTGTGTATGTTACCTCTATCTATTCGCATTATGCGTTTTTCACAGTGTACTCTGTGTCTAGTCCTTGACGTTCGGCTTCGGCTACCTTGTTCAATCTCAACATGAGGTTGAATAAGAGTGGGGTAATGGATATATGTTTTACTTAGTTTTCAACAAATTGTCACCTATATGGATTCGCATTATGCGTTTTTACAATGTACTATGCGTTTTCACAGTGTACTCTTTGTTTCGTTCTTGACGTTCGGGTTCTGGCTACTCTTGTTCAATCTCAACGTGAGGTTCAATAAGAATGGGGTTATGAATATGTGTTTTACTTAGTTTTCAACAAATTCCACCTATATTGATTCGCATTATGCAATTTTACAATGTACTTTGTGATTGTCACCTATATGGATTCGCATTATGCGTTTTTCACAGTGCACTCTGTGTTTCGTCTTTGACGTTCGTCCATTGTTACATCCTCTGTGTTTTGTGTGACCTCTCTTTAGTCCCTAGCTGAATGCGTGTGAGTCTACATAATTGGCTTTCCTATAAATGGTTCCATTCTCCTTTCCAACTTCACTTCCTCTTCCTTTCCCCTTTTCACTTCCTTTTCCGTCAGGTAAATGATGAGAAAGGCCAGTGAAGGCGAGGGCACAAATCTCCCAAATTGAGGGGAACGTGCTTTCTGAGCCGACGTTCTGATGGGCAGGGCAGCACTGGTAATGAGTGATACAAGTGGAATTGGAACCAAAATTGTTTGGGTGATGCATCCTTGAACAAGGAAGATTATTGCGAAATGTTCAAATAAGACAGCTTTGTAATGAGCAACGAACCTCTGCATAACTTCTACTAAGACTTACAGTTCACCTCTGAAACGTCAATGTCACAAACAAGAAGGTTCATCTGAGGCCGTTTATGCTTCATGTTATCAAGAAATCTTCAAATAACGTAGTTTGATTTGAAATTCATTCCTTTAATGATGGCAGATAAACTTCCAATGAAAACCCCTTTTTTCATTGATAAACGCGTAAAAATAGCCTTCCATCGTCCAGCGAAGTAGCTATTCCCATCTCGCCTTATATGCATAGATACAGTGCGCGTTTATTTCAGCCAATGCAAATGTGTCGACGCGAAGCACCGGCCGTAATTACTGACAGATTGTCCATACGTTTCAATTAAAACCTGCCGCGACTAGAGCGAGTATCCATTACTCACAGACTCGATGGCGTTGGTCATCATCACAATCGCCGCCCGGCTCTACACGTCTATGTCCCCGCCATGCATTCCCGGCTTATTATTCCACGAACAACAATGGCGGTCGCGTTAGTCGATGATGCTAAGCGAGCTTGCTGCTGGAAGGCGTTCG
>NW_026943639.1:0-578 GCF_024139115.2 Armigeres subalbatus
TTTAATTTGTAAGAACGGAATGCAAAAACCATAATATAAATTGATTTTACATTGAACATTTTCCTCCTTACCTCACATGTACATCCGTGCGCCTCACTGGCGTACTCTATGTGTCACGCTTGACATCATTCTGACATGCTATTGTTTTGACAGAGCATTCACACCACTGCAAATGAGTGTTGTCACGAAAGGAAAGAATGAAAGTCATGATGCTGTCAGTTTATTTCATTAGGGTGGGACATGAATTTGGACTTGCGGTAGAGCCAAAGTAAGATACATTTGGAACCGAACGGTTACAACTTAGTTGCCATAGCGGGATTACCTGTGTGATCAGTATGGAAGGATTCAAGTCATGTAATTTTGAGACTTGGTTTATTTGACTAATTTAATACATATATAATTGTATTGAACGTTGGGAGTGA
This sequence comes from Armigeres subalbatus, assembly GCF_024139115.2. Taxonomy (NCBI): domain Eukaryota; kingdom Metazoa; phylum Arthropoda; class Insecta; order Diptera; family Culicidae; genus Armigeres; species Armigeres subalbatus. The sequence continues at coordinate 423 of NW_026943639.1, forward strand.
AGATTATAATTAAACATTTTTTAATCTAACTGGATTAATAGAATGAAAATGATTTGTTTTAGGATTGATGTTATAACATCAATAAGGTAATATGAATCATACTTAAGTAACTTTATGAGCATCATTTAAACTATGTCTGCCCTTTTGCTGTTTTGT
>NW_026943639.1:601-991 GCF_024139115.2 Armigeres subalbatus
AAATTTTCAAAGACAGTCTTGATTATGCTACACTGAAGAATTGCTACGTCTATGTTGTATCGGAGGACAAAAGTCGAATACTCCATATGTTTATTAAGAATTTAAGATATGATGAAATTTAGAGCAAACATTCTTTATCCTAAGGTGACGACGATAGGGGGTGGGATGATCTTTGGTAAAGGGAAGGATACGGGGGAGGGGTGTTGTTTATATAGTTATCGATCAACGCTGCGTAACTTTTGAACCCCTTTGGCCGATTTCAACCCAGTTTGGAACACATATTTTTCACCCTAAGGAGGCAAGGGGTGGGATAATCTTTGGAAAATAGGGAGAATGTGGGGAGAGAATTGTTTAGTTTTTGATCAACTCAAATAAACTGGGAAAAATATG
>NW_026943640.1:0-9004 GCF_024139115.2 Armigeres subalbatus
GATTTGCAAAATTTTGTTGGCATCGATTTGTCGAACTTGAATTGCAGCGCGAGCAGTTTTTTCGGATGACTATTCGCGAGACTTGTAAATCATAACGGACTTAACACAATGTTAGACGTCGAAAGTTATTTATCAAGAAAACGTTATTTGCGGATTTTGCTAGCAGGGTAGCAGCGGGGGGGATAGGTTAGCGAAAATAAAAATGCAAACTGCTAAAACATCGTTAAAATCGGGTTATTTATGAAACGCTGAGAAGAGATATTTCGTCAATTGTGTTTCTCTGGTGTAGTTTGAAACAGAGCCGCGCGACGCTGTTGGATGGCTGGCTTAGGATTTTATTTTTGATATGGTGTGCTAAATCGTCGTATGACAATTTCTATTCGTCTTACCTTTAAAATTAATATTTTTGGTTGTTTTTCAGGTAATTAATATTTCCCAAAAAATATCGAAATAAGTTTTACAGGATCATATGTAGAACGAATAGAAATTATCGTACGAGCAACAAAAAACGACACCCTAAATGGATTGAATGACTAATGAAATGGGGCTTTGGGGTGAACGATTCAGGACAACACATGGCGCGAACCTGGAAGCGAAGGAGTTGTAGATTTTATTATGCAGCTTCAGAAGCATACATTCTCCTACATCGTTATGACAAACTCAAACGTGTTGAAAGCAAACTTGCATGCAACCTACTCAAATCAGCGTGTTTTTTGGGGCAAATCGCGGATTACATTGAAAGCAGTGGGGATTCGTGAACTATGGCAGCTGTTAGGTAACTTTCCCCTACAATTATTTTAGCGGAAACAAACAAATAGACAAACAAATGGCAGAAACATGCATCGAAATTGAAATGAAAACAATGGAAAGGCCATGTATGTTTTGGTTCTATTTTTTCTCTTCTCTTTATTGATCCAAACTTCAGAGCCGCCGTTACCTTTGCCACCACTACTGAGATAATCGTACGTTTTTTGGTACAAACTCTTCCGCTAAACTGTTTCATAAATAACACGTTTGTAACGAGCTTAGCCTAATTAGGTTTTAAAGATCTTAAACTTCTAACTTGAATAAATTAGGGACAACAAGGTTTATAACAAATTAACACAATCATCACCCACTACTACCACCACCACCGTCACCACAATTTGACTAGAGAGGGTTGGAAAATGCTTTCCAGGACAGAACAGACACTGATTGAACAACAAACAAAACTAATCTACCTTGATGGTGAAGGTGCCGTTGGGGATGTGCTGGCCGCCGAATTTGATGTCCAGGTCGTAGTCGCCCGGGTCCTTCAGGGTGTAGAATATGTCGAAGAAGCCATCCTTCTCGATCACCTCCAGGTCGACTTCCCTGTGGGATAGAAGACTTCTCAAGACTCTTGAGAAGAGCACCCATTTCATCGGTGCCACAAATCGGCTAACGTATTATGAATTTGTAGGCTAATTTTGACATGTTCGTTCTTCGAACATTCTCTGAGGTGTCGAACATAGACCATCCATAAGATGTGTTCGAATTATCAGTATGAGTGTCCATATTTTCACACAATATTTGCTTTGAGACTATAGCGGTAGGGGAGATGGCCTTACTGTTGAGGTCAAATTACATTTCTGTTAAAGTTACAATCAAGTTGTGGAATTAAATGGGATAGTACGAACTCGTCGTGTCAAGCTATGTTCTATCCACCCGCACTGGAAAAAGCGGACACATGGTGTGTTGTTCCTTAACAAAAAATCAGAAGGGTTATATACAAGATACGACCGCCCGACGTAAACTACGTAAAACAGATCATAAGATAATTATTTTGGTTAGAGCCTAGAGGGATTGAAATTTTGACTTTTGCGCTCATCTATGCTTGAACGTTAACATTTGCTGTTTTGATGAACCTCCAAAATTTTCAACTGAATTGGTTATAATTTAACTGAGTACGAGCCGTTTGAAGTTTGTATGGAAATTACTATAGAAATCGCCCCGTCTGTGAAAGACCGTTTCGTGAGGCGGATCATTAACTATTTAGGGGGAGATCCCCCAGCGCCGGACACCTCCCAATATCGGACACTTCTTAAAACGATACTACTTGCAGAGGACCCTCCTTCATCTTATTAAGTACAAAAGGAAGCTATTAAAAAGGCTTCTAACGGCAAGGAATATCAGATCTTCATGTGATAAATTTTGTACAAAATTTGAAGTTGAATAAAAATTCTTCACACCTGTTTTGTTACAATTACTTCAATTCAATTGTTTCTTCTTGCAGAGAAAGCCACAGAAATTAGCAGAAACAAAAATTGAAGAGGACATTGAAAAAGGTGGGAATTTGGATTAGGATGTAAAAAAATTAGCTGAAGAGTCAAATAAGCTCCACTAACAATTTTCAGTATTTACAACTTAAAGCACGTGAAAAATATTACTATTCTGAATGATGTCTTTAGTCATGTACAGGAACTTAGTCACATTTGAACATGATGCAATAGTGTCCATTACTAAGAGACAATTTTCTGAACCGTGAAATTTTTCACCAAAACTCATCGTCGCAGAACGTGTTCGAATGACCAAATATAGTTTGTATGAATCATCAATGGTCAATGGTCTTATTTTGTGTATCTTTCTTCTATCTATTTTTCCTTTGAGACAATATTACTCACGAATAGGATGACCGATTTGCGAGATTTCCTCACTAATCGATTCGTATTGGGATCAGCTGTGTTTCTATATGTAGAAGGTTAGTAAATTTCAAAGGAAAAGTTGGGAAAATTGTCATAATACAATATTAAGGCGAGTTTGGATAAAGCCTAATTCGATCGCTCGAAAAATTATCTAGAGTACGGCGTCGCAATCAACGCAGAAAATTACATTAAACGTGAAAACCCGAGCAACGCAGGATACGTTCTGCTGGTAAGGTATAAAAAGAAACATAATCCGGATAGTTAGAGTTTTTTGTTGTTAAATGGCTTATGTGTCCGGAACTTGAGGATCTCCCCCTAAATATAATCAACCCGAAGACTTCGTAGAATATTTCTAAATCTGTAAGACGGTTGTTGTTGCGAACCGATCGGATTTTCGTAAGCAAAGTTATAAAGAAAATAAAAATGCTCATGCTGAAGGGCCCTCCTTAGCCGTGCGGTAAGACGCGCGGCTACAAAGCAAGAATTGGAAAATTGTCTGGACTTCCCTGGGCATAAAAGTATCATCGTGCTAGCCTCATGATATACGAATGCAAAAATGGTAACCTGGCTTAGAAACCTCGCAGTTAATAACTGAGGAAGTGCTTAATGAATACTAAACTGCTAGACGGCTCTGTCCCAGTGTGGGGATGTAATGCCAATAAGAAGAAGAAAAAGAAGAAAAATACTCATTATGGATATGTTATTCTTTTACGTGCTCTATTAAATTTTCCACGATTTAGTATTTCCTTAATAATTTTTCTTGCAAGCAGCAAATTGCTTCGCAAAGACGATTCATTCACTTGCTAAATTTTCCATGTTGTCAACGTTCTCATATATTTTTAGATATTAATGAGCAACGTTGCAAAACGGTTTTTCAAAAAAAATACTGTTTGCATAGTAATTCTCATACAAATTTCAAACCGCGCGTGTGTGCTTAGTCAAATTACAACCAATAAGATGTTGGATATATTGGGTCGGAAGGTAGCGAGGTTCGTTTTGGTAAACGTTTTGCCGCGTGTAATGTGTATAGTATTTCCGTAAATCATGTTCGATCGCACACCAATCCATTTATGTTTCGATCCAAATTGACGTAACTCACTATATGAAAATGGTTGGATATGACAATTTAAGATTTTCATTTAAAAACCCCAAATTTATTATTCCGCAGTGGAGATGATGCCTTTCTCCGAATGTTATTCGACTCGATTAATACATCTCATAGTTAATTGGCGATTGAATGCTTTTGAAGTGTTATTGTAAGGGGTGCTGCCTAAATAGTAAGATAACCTTGTATAAAATTGATTATCAATTTTAATAATCACCTCTTGCTGACATGAACATGTCCAGCATCTGTAGCACTTTTTCATACACACTACTTTTTTGCTCCGACCGTAGTCATTGCTCTGGTTCTATTGTAGCCTACTTTTTGTGCGAATCACCGCACAAAAGTAGAGCGCAAGAACCAACCGCAGCCGGCGGTCGTAACGAAACTCTGAAATTTTATTGGGTTGGTAAATAATTAGAATTTTTCAATGTTTTTAGGTTGATAATCAATAGATCCAATGGGCTTAAAAAATTGCTGGAGAGTTTCCGATTCGATTGATAATAAAATCTCGAAAATCCATTGAAAGATAAAGGAGCTATTAACGTTTGAAATCTTACATGATTTCGTGACGGTCTCGAATTTGAAAATTTTCATTTGTCACCCTGTATCCGAGTCTTCCCCTTAGACGTAGTTTACGTCAAAAACAGGCGTTTGGCCTTCAATCCTCAAGACTTTTCCTGTGGCAGAAGATTTCCCATTATATCAATTGTGAAAGTTGAGTTTTATTGACATTTTGTGCATTGATAGGCTAAATAAAATTAGCCACTTTGGAATTAGTATTATGATATCTGCTTATTGCTACTTAGACAAAACTGTTCGTAGCTGACAACGGTTAAGTTAGTTTACTATGCAATGCTATAGATTTGGCCAACCATCATTATTTTGCGAATAGGTACATGACTATTAACAAAATTCAAAACCTAATTCAAAGTCAAGTCCGCTTCTCAGACGAACCTCCACTCCACGCAACATCACACAATGAAGCTTGCAAAGTGATACTCGATTCGAATATCCGCAAGAAGTATCTATTTGGTGTCCCTCTGCAGATGAACGTCTTTCATTCATTTCACTTCGAAGCAGAACCAAAGCAAAAAATAAACAACACAACACCAAGGCAGCATGAGACTCACCAGCACCAGCATAAAAAGTCTGGGGGCTTGAAAGAGTCTGCATCGCGCGGTGCCTATGCTTCTTCCTCGCAATCGCACATACAAACACACCTCCAAGCTTGTGCAAGTCGTTCCAACTCACTGTGGAACGGCGGCAGGCGCAACAGAGAAATAAAAGTGTCTCGAAAAGTGTACACACACCGACCCGAGGAGTCGGTCCCGTACTACACAACCACCACATGGTTACCTTGCTGCTGCAGAACATCCGAGCCATGCAGAAAGGTAGGAGGTGTAGAATGGTATGTCGTTGTCGTCGTTGCCAACGTTGTGCCCGCACCCGCACGTGTGCGCTACTTCCTAACGACTGACTGGGGGTGGAGTGCTGCTGGCTGGCTGACTAAGCGCTGACCCCGGCCTGTCTTACACCTACTCCCGAGAGATGAACACCGCTGCTGGTTCTATTTCATGTTGATGCATGTGTTCGTTTGATGACTTTATGGCTGATTTTCCACCGTCTCAATCCAGGTTCAGCTGGTTCTGTTTTGGGCAACCAAATGAGACATTTTAGAAAGGAAACCAATCATGTTTCATACCAGCAGGGTGCAAGATACTTTATTTGTGTTATAGATTCTCCTTGGTGATGGGAGGAACTACCCATTCATCGAGGGTGAATGATTAGTTTAGTAAGTTTATTGAGTTGAAGGGATCAATTTTCTGTTGCGCTTGAATTCCAACTTCAAACTGAATGTGTTGCAAATTGCAATTATTTTTTAATGAATGTATGCTTTTATGTTTCCTAATATCACTGTTTCAAATTTAAGGTTCAAATTAATCAAGCTCAAACTCGTATTCTTGAATAATAAACTCAGCTTGATGAATGATGAGAAATCGCCATGAGCAATTACAAAAATTTTCATAAATAATTGAAAATGTCCATAGTTAAGTGGGAATTCTCCAAATATCAGAAAATAGTAGTGTTAAAATAGCAATACAAAAAAACTTAATATTTATGAATAAATTAATATTACCTACCTATAAATAATTATAAAATCTTTAATAAAACAAATATGCTCGTCCACAACCATATTTATTCTATGAAAAAATATGCCTTTTTTCACGGAATTTTCGGAAGGTTCTATTGTTCTTCAGTAATAAAAGTGACCATTTCGAACTCCCTAGATATTTAACTTAAGGTTATCTTCACTGTACCGTTTCTACTATGTTTGGTAGAATCCATAAAATACCTGTTTCGCCCCACTACATCTCATTAGACAATCGTTGCGATCTAATTAAATTCACTTTCCCAGTTTTGTTTTTGTGTCGCTCTGCCGATAAATTGGTGATAAAGAATATTTACGACCCAGATGGGCGACCCGTTGTTAATTATCCATACATAATTAAATAGACTCCGTTCGTTTGCAACTATCGAGCCGAGATGCTGGCAGGGATTGAAGGCAGCCAACCCAACGGCACAGCCGAAAGCCTATTCTCTCCATCGGTCGGTCCCATCATCCAATCAGCAGAATCACCTTATTTCGATTCAAATCCACTGGTCACAGCAGGTGAGAAGAAGTTGAAGGCACGAGACGAGAAGGTGATTCCGATGCCGTGCCAAGTAGACAACCGCCCGGTTTGCGCACCGCGCTAGTTCTTGAAGGAACCCGACGGCAAAAAGCGGACGGTCGAAAACGAGCGCTGCGGTGATCCATCTGAGATAATTATATTTTTTCTCGTATATTTTGCAGAAAAAAAACACATAACACGAGACTTAAAAAACACGCCACGAGTCGAAGAAATACCAACGCCGGTACCAGTCGCACAGTGGTGGCAGTTTTGATACAATTCGTTAAGAAAGCGTGAGGCTTATTGAGTGAGTGGATTCGTAATTTGGAATGGGCGCAGTTCTATGTTTTTTTTTTTTAATCAGTTTTATGTAGGGGAACTGTTCCATTTTCCATCTCACTGGACATATATTCACCTCATCGCAAAACGAAGAAATACAGCATCAATCTCGTCGCTTCTTTTTGTTAACACGCGTGCTTCCTGCTGAAAAAAATCACAAAAATAAGAAACAAACCAATTTCATTATCATTGCTTTGTTTTTGATGGGATGAAAATAAAAGCTATGGGATGAAGTGCGAACCGTTCCTCTATCACTGCTGAAAAAAATCACAAAAATAAGAATCAAATTTATTTTATTTGCTTTGTTTTTCGTGGGATGTACATAGAAGCTATATATGAGATGAATTCTAGGAGCAGTAACACTATTTTGCGAACATAATTTTCATAAAATAATATCATAATTTTCATAATTTAGAATTATTCTCAAGTTTAATTTACTTCTTGAATGGCATTACACCCCCCTCTGGGATATTGTCGTATAGCAGCTTAGTTTTAACGGTTCCTCCTAATCACTTCCACAGTTAGTAGTTAACGAGGCTTCTAAGCCAAGCTACCATTTTCGCATTTGTATATCATTTTGTGCTCAGGGAAGTTGAAAAATTTCTAACTCGAAAATTTCCTAGACCAGGCTGATAATCGAACCCAAACGCCTCCAGCATGGTCTTGCGTTGTAGCCGCCCATCGCCAAAGTAAGGAAGGCATGGTGCTTATATTTTTTAATTCCAATTATGTTGGTTTTTTATTGAAGCAAAACTAGTTGGTGTAAACTGTAATTTAAAATTTTCTCAAACTATTTTAAATACACTGGGATCGCTTTTTATATGTTTTTTCTACGCAAGTCGTTTTAACGCGGATTTTGTAATTTTTTTACACGGTACGTATCCGCTACATAAAAATCGAATGTATTAAATTTTAAAACTACAAACATGAAAAGTTCCTATTAGTTCTGTTACTCCTTTGCATAAATAACGCCACTGTGCGGCATGTTGTTACTTGGCCGACGGGAAACCTCATCGGCTTACTGCTGGGAAGGTACGCAGTGGACGAGCAGAAAACGGCAAGCGGGGCTTCGAGCGAGTTGAATTGAGTTATTTAGTTTTCTTCCTTGCTGTAGCGGTTTCTGAGTCCATTGGCGTTGTTTTCGCTTCAGACCTGGTGCAAAGGTGGCATTTGGACGAAGGAAGGTTTCTTGTGCACAACGCACCGCACCATGGACCGACGGGAGATTCCTTCTGGTGCCTACTGCCTGCTGCTTTAACAGCCAGCCTACAGTCGGCTCTAGATTGGACAACTTTTGCGCCTTTCTGTGGGTGTTTTTTTAGCCGCAACACTATGACTCGTTTGATAGTTGAATATTGGTTTGTTTAATTAAGATAGGATGCTTCGATATTGGTTAGATATTGGGTTGTTCACTAATCGAAGGATGATTTAAAAGCTTAGCAACACTGGCATCGGATTGCAGAGAAGAAATCTTTGTGTAATAAAATCTATGGACATAGACACGCAAAGCCACTTTTAATGGTATGTACTACAGTCGTGGGTGCTGAAAATTACTACATAGTCTTATTTTCTTAGATTTTGTATCTGATCAGTGATTGTAATTCATAGAGACTCAAATACACGATGACTCCAATTAAAAAAAAAATTGGGGTATAATTTGCAAAATTAAATTCATCCAAATCTAAATCAATCTAATTTAATCGAAAAGAACAGAAGCATCCCGGAAAAAAATTGGGTTGGATGACGCCTTGCTATTTTCCTTGTCAATATTAAGGTAAATTTGAATTGCATCTAAAGCGGTTTAACTGCTATTAATTATGATTAGTGCTTCACTCCAGTAGCTTTTACTTATCTTATTATTGCATATACGTGTACGCATATCTATATGATATATCAATTGACTGGATCTGTTAAAAATCGTACCCTGGCAAGTTATGAACAACAGACAGGAAAGTCCATTACCTTGTCGTAGTCCCCGGCGGGATTCGAACGTACTCGAGTGATCCCCCGTAATCTTCACACAGTTTTGCACACCATCCATCTTTGCTTTGATCAGTCTTGTAAGCTTCTCGAAAAAGCGTTATTGTTCATAATTTTCTATTGCTCTACGTGGTCTTTACTATCGTATGCCTTTTTTAAATCTATTAACAGATAGCGCGATATTCACGGTGTTTTTACATAATTTGCCTTGCAGTAAAGATCTGGTCCGTTGTCGAGTGGCCGTC
>NW_026943641.1:0-21719 GCF_024139115.2 Armigeres subalbatus
CGAATGTTTTCATTTTATTTTGATTTTCTTGTTATTTGTGCATTAGAATTTCATGAAAATGCTGCTCCTGCTTGCTTATATGTGATTAAAAATAATTGTAATAAAATTATAGAATTCTATTTCCTCTGCATTTTCTGTAGTTATCCTCCAAATTGGAACCTTATAAGTGCTCATTAAATTTCCTCCAGAACGAATGAGTCCATTCGACTTTCGCATTCTGTATCTAAACCAATAAGCATGTTTTAAGAAAAATTGATGACGTCTGAAAGAAAATTCTGGTTCTTCCTTTTCCAATCGTTAAATTGAGGATTGGACTTAAAGAAAATTTGCAGGACAATCATCTGTAGTTATCCTCCAAAAGAACCCTACTACGTTCAACATGGGTATGTGGGGGAAAGAATATGTCTATGCGAATTATCATAATTTATGAAAGTTTTGATTTAAACGGATGTCGTTGATACAATTTTAAACAATGTGCGTTTAAATCACATTGGGTAACTCTTTGCACGAATAAACTAATTGTATAGTTGAAATATGTTTCCGTTTAGTCATAACGATTGCAGTCAAGACATACTATCATGCTCTTGAAATAATGTGTTCCGGACAAAAAATTAATGCTTCAAATGTTCTATCCTCCAACGTATTTCGGAGTCGACACTATACTTTTCTGATCTCAAATGAATCTCAATGGCTTGAGGATGCTTTTCGTTTCATAAAAGTGCGAATAATGCTTCAAATGTTCTATCCTCCAAAGTGTTTTAGAGTCCTGATTATGCTTTAATGACCTCAAATGAATCTCAAGGGCTTGAGGATGCTTGTTGGTTTATAAATATTGCGAATAGTGCTCCAAATGTTCTATCCTCCAAAGTATTTCGGAGTCGAAACTATGCTTTCATGATCTCAAATTAATTTCAAGGGCTTGAGGATGCTTTTCGTTTTGAAGAAATTGCGAATAATGCTTGAAATGTTTTTTATTATGTCCTCATTATGAGACTTCCAGCCTAAGGCTGGCTCGTCTCTGTGCTTGAAATGCTCTAACCTTCAAAGCTTCTACATACATTATGTGCGCAATTTGTATACAAATATTTTTATTTTTTATTTTTATATTTTGTTTGGTTTTTTTCTTGTGTTTTATGTATTAGAATTTCATTAAAATGCTGTTCATACTTGCTTATATGTGATAAAAAATAATTGTAATGAAATTAAAGTAATTGGCTTTCCTCTGCATTTTCTGTAGTTATCCTCCAAATTGGAACCTTATAAGTGCTCATTAAATTTCCTCAGAACGAATGAGTCCATTCGAGTTTCGCATTCTGTATCTATGGAAATAAAACATGTTTTAAGAAAAAAATGATGACATCTGAAGGAAAATTCTGGGTTCTTCCTTTTCCAATCGTTAAATTGAGGATTGGACTTTAAAAAACTTTGGAGGACAATCATCTGTAGTTATCCTCCAAAAGAAACCTACTACGTTCAACATGAGTATGTGGGGGGAAGAATATGTCTATGTGAATTATTATAATTTATGAAAGTTTTGATTTAAACGGATGTCGTTGATACAATTTAAACCATTGTGCGTTTAAATCACATTGGGTAACTCTTTGAACGAATGAAATAATTATATAGTTGAAATATGTTTCCGTTTAGTCATAACGATTGCAGTCAAGACATACTATCATGCTCTTGAAATAATGTGTTCCGAACAAAAAAAATAATGCTTCAAATGTTCTATCCTCCAACGTATTTCGGAGTCGAAACTATGCTTTTATGATCTCAAATAAATCTTAAGGAAATCTTGAGGATGATGTTCGTTTTAAAGAAATTGCGAATAATGCTTGAAATGCTCTTTCCTTCAAAGCTTGTGCAATGTGCATACATTATGCGCATAATTTGTATACAAATGTTTTTATTTTTATTTTTTGTTTGTTTTTTTTTTCTTGTTATTTGTGCATTAGAATTTAAAAAAATGCTGTTCATGCTTGCTTATATGTGATTAAACATAATTGTAATGAAATTAAAGTAATTGGCTTTCCTCTGCATTTTCTGTAGTTATCCTCCAAATTGGAACCTTATAAGTGCTCATTAAATTTCCTCAGAACGAATGAGTCCATTCGAGTTTCGCATTCTGTATCTATGGAAATAAAACATGTTTTAAGAAAAAATTGATGACGTCTGAAAGAAAATTCTGGGTTCTTCCTTTTCCAATCGTTAAATTGAGGATTGGACTTTAAAAAACTTTGGAGGACAATCATCTGTAGTTATCCTCCAAAAGAAACCTACTACGTTCAACATGAGTATGTGGGGGAAGAATATGTCTATGCGAATTATCATAATTTATGAAAGTTTTGATTTAAACGGTTGTCGTTGATACAATTTAAACCAATGTGCGTTTAAATCACATTGGGTAACTTTTTGCACGAATAAACTAATTGTATAGTTGAAATATGTTTCCGTTTAGTCATAACGATTGCAGTCAAGACATACTATCATGCTCTTGAAATAAAGTGTTCCGAACAAAAAATTAATGCTTCAAATGTTCTATCCTCCAAAGTATTTTGGACTAGTCGAAACTATGCTTTTCTGATCTCAAATTAATCTCAATGGCTTGAGGATGCTTTTCGTTTCATAAAAATGCGAATAATGCTGGAAATGTTCTATCCTCCAAAGTGTTTTAGAGTCCTGATTATGCTTTAATGACCTCAAATGAATCTCAAGGGCTTGAGGATGCTTGTTGGTTTATAAATATTGCGAATAGTGCTCCAAATGTTCTATCCTCCAAAGTATTTCGGAGTCGAAACTATGCTTTTATGATCTCAAATTAATTTCAAGGGCTTGAGGATGCTTTTCGTTTTGAAGAAATTGCGAATAATGCTTGAAATGTTTTTTATTATGTCCTCATTAGCGAGACTTCCAGCCTAAGGCTGGCTCGTCTCGTGCTTGAAATGCTCTAACCTTCAAAGCTTCTACATACATTATGTGCGCAATTTGTATAAATTTTTTTTTATTTTTATATTTTGTTTGGTTTTTTTCTTGTTGTTTATGTATTAGAATTTCATTAAAATGCTGTTCATACTTGCTTATATGTGATAAAAAATAATTGTAATGAAATTAAAGTAATTGGCTTTCCTCTGCATTTTCTGTAGTTATCCTCCAAATTGGAACCTTATAAGTGCTCATTAAATTTCCTCAGAACGAATGAGTCCATTCGAGTTTCGCATTATGTATCTAAACCAATAAAGCATGTTTTAAGAAAAAATTGATGACGTCTGGAAGAAAATTCTGGGGTCTTTCTTTTCCAATCGTTAAATTGAGGATTGGACTTAAAGAAAATTTTCAGGACAAGCATCTGTAGTTATCCTCCAAAAGAACCCTACTACGTTCAACATGAGTGTGTGGGGAAGAATATGTCTATGCGAATTATCATAATTTATGAAAGTTTTGATTTAAACGGATGTCTTTTGATACAATTTTAAACAATGTGCGTTTAAATCACATTTGGTAACTCTTTGAACGAATGAACCAATTGTATAGTTGAAATATGTTTCCGTTTAGTCATAACGATTGCAGTCAAGACATACTATTATGCTCTTGAAATAAAGTGTTTCGAACAAAAATTAATGCTTCAAATGTTCTATCCTCCAAAGTATTTTTGGACTAGTCGAAACTATGCTTTTGGCCTCAATTAAATCTCAAAGGTTCGAGGATGCTTTTCTTTTCATTAAAATTGCGAATAATGCTTCAAATATTCTATCCTTTGAAGAATTCGAATCGATACAATGCTTTTGTGCCCGCAAATGAATCTCACAAGTTCAAGAATGCTTTTCTGTTTATTAAAATTGCGAATAGGGCTTTAAATTTGAAGTAGATTCTCTAATGACTTGCAAAGAATTTCACTTTGCTGAAGCAGCGAAAAATTTCTCTTGAAAATGTAGTACCTTCGTGGGATTATTTCAACAGTTTTGTTTGTCGTTTCCTTTTGATTAGTTACACATGAAGAGCGGTGTTATACATTACACGTTAAACGGCATAATGAAACATAAGAAAGACTAAACCATTGATCAACTAGGTTTTGTACTTGAACTTATGATTCTCCAGAGCTCATTCTGAGCAGTACCAATTTTTCTGGTGGTATGTATATATCACTTTGAGAGAAGATAGATTGGATTAGTAGCCCAGCTTTGTGGAAAGTACCGATACTCTATCTGCCTATCTGTCTATCTGTTTTTATTCTTGTAAGTACTTCATCATTCAGTTATTAATGCTTCGAATGTGTTCTGAGTTGAATCAATGTGTCCAAAAAGGCTGCATCCCCTATAAAATCCGTAGTTATCCTCCAAATTGGAACCTTAGAAATGCGTATTAATTTCCTTTTATCGCATGGTCGATGCTTTAATTTTATTATTAAATAGTAATTTTATATGTTGCATCAAATGTTTTTATGTCGTTTGAAGAAAAAATTTACGATCTTTCATTTGCCATCATTAGATTACAAGATTTTTGACCGGAACCCTTGGAGGATAACGATCTGTAGTTATCCTCCAAATGAGCCCCATGACGGTGGACGTCTATATGGGGGAAAAGCGTTTTCAACCGTATTCGCACAATTTCATGAAATCCTAAAATATTTTGATGGCGTTTGAAAGAAAAATTTATAATCTTTCTTTTGCCATCATCAGATTATACGATTTTTGACCGGAACCCTTGGAGGATAACGATCTGTAGTTATCCTCCAAAAGAACCTTACAAATTCCCATTTATTTTTGGGGGATATTTGGAGGATAACTACAAACCACTCAGTTCAACCCCATTAACCGACATTAACCGACAAGTCTGGCTAAGATTTTCCATAGTTTGCTCTTAAGATTTCAACATGAGACTCTGCTCGAGTGTGTTACCAAGTTCTTTCGGTACCTTTCAGTTGCTAAATGACAACTATCAACTAGACCTGTGCGCCGGTCATATCATCGGCGGCGGCGGCGTGGTGGTCACTTTTACCCCGGCGGCGGCGGCGTCACGGCGGCGCGCCGTTGACTTTTATCGGCGGCGGCGGCGGCGGCGTGAACCGGCGTGGATGAAAAAATCAATGGCTGAAAAAATCAATTTTACCGTAGATTTTTGGATAACGGGGTTTGATTCACACGGTAGGAATCGGCCGTATAAAAACCGACTACAGTGGATTAAAATTGCAATATTCTGCGTTTGCCGATCATCAAACAGCACATTCAAAATAGTCAATTGCCGGCGATATTAACCAATACCTGATTTCAAAATGTTATTTGAATTACCACTATTTTGTTACTCTTTGATTTTGATTAATCAAATTTTAACAATAAATCCTGCTTTACTTTTTCGTGACCCCTAAGTGAAGAATTAGATTTCGGTGTCATAGAGCAAATTGGTAATAACTTTTTTTAAAGGTTATTTCAAATTTAGGATTTAGATGCACTTCAGTCGTTTTGATCTCAAAACAACTAAGTTTCCTAAAAAATCTAATATTTTCCTGAAATCTGAAAGAATTTCTGGAGGAAACTATAATTTTTTTTATTCCTACAGGCATTTCTCAGTAAATTTCATTAGGAATTCCTTCGTAAAATCCTATGACAATGTCTGCAGAATTTTTCTATTCTAGAAAGAATAATCCATTCAGGTTCTCTTTGGGAAATTCCTTTAGTAAAAGATAAAATATATTCATTCGGAAATGTATTAAAGAATGAACTATTTTCTGATGGATTTCCTAAGAGAATTTTCTAAAGGACTTTCCGAGAAAATTCCTGAAGTAGTGTTGGAAAGTGTAGTAGGAACCTTTTAAGAAAATTTTGAGCAAATCCCCACAGACATTTCGAAGGAATTCCTAACAGTATTTCCAAAATGCATCAGCGGCTGCTTCCGCATCTTCCTCGATTGCACACCCCGGAGCCAACGTCCTGTTCCAGGTTCTCTGCAAGTTCTTTTGCTGGTCTCTCTTCCTGCATACGCACTACATGTCCAACCTACTGTAATCTGCCTTATTTTATCAACCTGCCTATGTCCGCATTTTTGTATACTTGGTTTAACTCGTGGTTCATTCATTCGTCTGCTCCATTTACCATTTTCCACCACGCTGCCAAGTATTGAGCACAGTATTTTCAACTCAAACACTTTGAGAATTTGATAATCTGCATCTTTTAACGTCCATGATTCATGGCCATACAGGAAGACTGGACGAATCAACGATGTGTACAGAGCTAGTTTTGTCAGTAGCTTCATGAAGTTACTAACGAATTTTCTGGAGGAATTTTTAAAAGATTACCCTGAGAAATTCTATATTAAATTGCTTAAAGTGGTTTTGGAAGAATTCCTATGGGAATTTCAGGAACAATGATTGTCAAGGAACTTGCCAAGGAACTCCGAAGGAATATCAAATTGATTTTCAAAAAAAAATCCAAAGCAAAATTCCGAAGCTGACAGAAATTTCCGAAGTAATCCGTTAATAAATTTCTGAAGGAGTTTTTAGAGATTTTTTTTTAAATTTTGAAACAATTTCCTAAGGAACTCATAAAACATTATCTGTAGATATTTCAAAAAGAAGGATTTTCAGAAGGTATATCCGAATTTCTGAACGAAGTCTTGACGGAATGTCCAAAGGAATTTTCGGAGATATCTAAGACTGTCAGAAGTTTCTTCACGAGTTACTTTGAAAAAACCTTCAGGGACTTCTACGAATATTCTTTCAGGAACTTGTTCAGGAATTCTTGAGGAAATTTCGTCCTAGAACTTAGTTCTTCCTAGTTCGTCCTAGAGTTCTTAGAAGAATTTCTTGAGGAATTTTCGGGAAAACACCTTAACGATTTTCCCAAGGTTTTCTTAAGCAAATTTCTGAAGGAACTTTTTCCGAACTAATTCCTGAGAGAATTTTCGAGAGACTTTCTGGAATTCGTTTTCGGAGAAGTTTTTGTAGAACTCCTTGAGCTAATATCCGAGGGAATTCTTGGACGAATCTCCATAGGATTTTTTTTAAGAATTACAAAAAAAATCCTGGAGAAATCTAGGAATTACTTCAGAAATACCAGTAGGCATTTCCACTGAAATTGTATTAGAAATTTCTTCATAAATTCCTTTGAGAATTCCTCCGGAAATTCCTTCAAATATTCCCTCAGAAACGCCTTTAGGGGTTGTCCATAAACCACGTAGACTCCTGGGGGGTAGGTTTCAAAAAAGTCTACGTCAGTCTACGGTGGGGGCGGGGGTATACAAAAAGTCTACGTAGATTTTTTTTATTTTTTTCGGTAAACATTTCATACAGCAGCTTTGTGCAAAGTTCATTTGTTTGATTTTTTTCTCGATTTTTCCGTTTTTTTTGCAAGATTTTACCGAAATAATCTCTCGAATCTCTTATGGATTGCACTGAAGTAATAGTCTGAACTACGGCTTAAAAATATCATGATTTCAACAGCAAATTCTTCTGTGTTGAGCAGGAAAACTCTCCAAAGTATTCTATAAAAAAATTCGAAATTCGAAAAATTTCAAAATTTCCACTTGAATTACATTGATTACATTGTAGATTCTACTAAAATATCATTTGAATGTCGGCAGGAACTTCTTTAGAAACTACAAGTGATTCTTTAGAATTTACACTGGGAATTATGTCGCACTTCGACAAAAATTATTAAGAATTTGCAAAGGAAGCATTTTGGAATATCCAAGAACAAGTCTTTGGAATTTCCAAAAGACATTCTTTGGAACTTGTAAGGGGAATTCTCCGAAATTTCCGTGAGAAATTCTTCAGAATTTCCACTAAAGATTTTCTGGGAAGTCCCCGGGATTTTTTTCTTAATTTCTGAAATTCTTGGAATTTTCGCGAGGAATTCTTTGGACATACATATAAGCGAAATTCTTCGAAATTTAACGGCAAATTCTTCGGCAGTTCTAATGAAAATTCTTTGGAATTATCGATGAAAAAAAAAATGTTGAAAACTTTCACGAGAAATTATTTGAATTTCCCACCAAAAACTCTTTAAGTTTTCACAAAAAAAATATTGCAATTTTTGTAAGAAAGCATTTGTAATTTTCATGAAAATTTATTCTATTTTTTTACGATAAATTCACCACAAATTCAACTGAAATCCTTCATAATTTCCACCGAAAATTATCTGGAAAACTTTTTGGAATGTCCATAGGATTTTTTTTATAAATTCTTCAGGAAATCACTCCTGCTTTGCAAGAGAAATGTCAAAATATCGTAGGAAACCTTTAGCATGGTTTCAACGGGAAATAATTCAAAATTTTCACGGAAAATTACTCGACATTTTAACGGGAAAACTTTTGGAATTTAGAAAAAAATTCTTGAGATTTCAACGGAATGGAATTTTCGAGAAAAATATCAGAATTATCACGAAGAGTTCTTTGGCGTATTACCTGGAAACTTTGAAGGTTATCAATCGGGAAATTCTACGGAATTTCTACGACAAACTTTTTGGAATGTAGACTTGATGTTCTCGGAATTTCAACTCGAATTTTTTCGAAATTCTGAAAATTATTGGGTTTTCTACAAATTTGAACCGGCATGAAGAATTATAATTCAGATGCGTGCAGATTTTAAGCAGTGGCGCTCCTATGCAAGTGCCGGTTACGGTGGCGCACACCTCTAGGAGGAATCAAATCCAACAGAAATTAAGTTAATAGGCTTCAGGAGCTATGAACAGAGAATTGAATTTGATTTCGTTTTGAATTTTTAATTGATATTGAGTTGGATTTTGTTCAGTTTGATTTTGTTAGGTTTAAAAATTTGAAGTTTACTGTAGTGTTTACAATGGATTTGTATATCTGAATTGCTGAAAACGTGGTTGATTTCCAATTTTTTTTCAATCACATATGACATTTTGTTAAATTTGAAAAAGTCTACGTAGACTTCAAGGGGGTGGGGGAGGGGTTTTGGAAAAGTCTACTAGGGGGGAAGGGGTGGTGGGTTTGAAAATGTGAAAATTCGGCCTACGTGGTTTGTGGGAAGTTGTTTAGAAATACTTTCAAAATCTCTTAAAGAAGTTCAAACGGGAATTATTTTCGAAAATTCATTCAGGCTCTCTTTTAAAAATGGCTTCGGAAATACATGCAGAAATTCCTGCACAAAACCCTCCAGGAATTTCTTCAAAACCTTCTCCAAAAATTCATTTGAGAGCTCCTCAAAAAAATTTCGTTGAAAAATCTAAAAAAACTCCACCAATAATTCCTTTGGATATTGCATCAGGGATTTCTTTATAAGTTTCGGTTGCTAATTGAAGGCATTTTCGATGGAATTCCTGCAGGAAGTTCTGGAAGAATTTTAGGAGAATATTTTCAAGGAATTGCTGGAAGAAGTTCTGAATAAATTTCTTAGGAAAATTAGGAAGAAATCCCTTATGCAATTTCTGGAAGAATTTATTTGAGGAATTCATAGAATAATTACCGAAGAAATTCATGAGGAGGTATTCCTTTAAAAAATTGAAGAGTTGCTAAACAGTTTTTGAAGAAATTCCAAATGGAATTTCTTGAGAAGTTTTTTAAGAAATATCCGGAGGAATCGCTAAAGAAACTTCCGAAGGAATTCCTTAACGATTCTTCTAAGGAATTCTTAACAACATTTTCGTAGAAATTAATGAAACAATTTTTTGTATGCATTCCATAAGGAATTTCCTGAAGAAATTCGTGAAGGATTTTCTGAAGAAATCCGTAATAGAATTTCTGAAAGAATTTTCGGAGAAATTTTGTAAGACATTTCCGGAAGAATAAATAAAGTAATTTTCTAAGGTTTTTTATTGAAACTTTTCGGAGGAATATCTGGAGGAATGTACTAGAAAATATACCAAGTGGTTTTGGCGCTTTGAGGATGTATTCAAGCCTTCACAAAAGCTTATGTGCCACAGCAAACATAATTTGCGAGTCACCTACAGGCAGTGTTGTCTTACACTCTGTGCAAGAAATTCTGCTCTTTGATTTTACTCCATCGTTTAGGACATTTAGAAAATTCAAATATTCTTTGCCTTCTGTGCCTTCTATTAGTTGCACTTACTTAGTTAAGATTGTAAAATCGTTTGGATGGAGTAAAATCGAGTAGATTAAATCTGCTAGATACAGCCTAATTCAAATTCACAACTAATCAACCAACCAATTCATTATCCAATGTTTGTCACCACACTGTCTTAGAGGCACCATCACTTGAGGTAGATTTGAAATTGAATTCTGACGAGTTCTACCTCAACAACATTCTAACAACTAACTAACAACAACAATCATAACACGAGTTTAGTACTATTCCAATCAATTCCACCACGATGTTTTGTCTCACAACTGTAAGGCCATCTTCAGTGTCTCTTATGTAGTCGACTCGACTCAAGTTAATTTATTTTTTTATTGCGATTAGTCATCGGCGTGGCAAAATTATGATCGGCGGCGCGCCGACCCAAAATCGCCGGCGGCGGCGGCGTGAGTAAAACCACCGGCGGCGGCGGCGCGGCGCGGCGGCGCACAGGTCTACTATCAACAACAAATGCTGCAACTTCTTCAATACGATAACTATTAATTGACGGTTCCAGTCCAATGCTTGATACATTCGGTAGACATTCACACCTTCTTTGTACATTATTGCTTGGTAAACTGCGATCCAGAAACGAATTTGTTGCGAATCTGTCATCGTGACCACCACCTGCATATGCGTGACTGGATTGCAGCGACGGAATTGTAGTATTCATAGTGCTTTGAGCAGCCATTCCTTCAGATTCTTGTCGAATGTCAACCGGTAGTATTCTGTCAGCCGCTTCAGAGGAAGCACTACAATGATATCCAGAATGATCCAGTTCCATGGTAAACAGACAACGAGGAATTCCGAAGCAAACCGTCATTGAATGATTCCGAAACAATTCGTCGAGGGACTCCAAAGCAAATGGTCAGAGTGATTCGGATCGTCGATGGATTGGGAAGCAAATCATTGAGGGATTCCGAGGCAAAACGTCGAGAGACTCCGAATTTAACTTTCAAGGGACTCCGAAACGAATCGTTGAAA
Source organism: Armigeres subalbatus (assembly GCF_024139115.2). NCBI lineage: Eukaryota > Metazoa > Arthropoda > Insecta > Diptera > Culicidae > Armigeres > Armigeres subalbatus. The sequence goes on from NW_026943641.1 coordinate 11,015, forward strand.
GATTATGAAACAAATCGTAAAAGAATTTCGAAGCAAATCAACGAGACATTCTGAAGCATTTCCTACATAGATTATGAATGGAATCCTCCACAGATTCCCAATGGTAAACGATACCGAAAGGAATCCAGTGTAAATTCTTCTGGAATTCGGTTACAATATTCCGAAGACTCTGAAAGGAATTCTGTAGAGATTCCTTCTTCTCGGATTCTGATGAGAATTCCTCTCGGATTCTGATGAGAGCCCTTCTCGGATTCTGATAGGAATTTTCTTAGAAATAAGAAACAAGCTCATTTGTCTTTCACTAATTTCATTATGATAGGATGAATATGGGAGATAACCATTTTGTCTCCAAACTTTTTCAGTAATTTATTATCCTTTATGTTGAAAATTGATATCACTGATAAGTAACTTTTCAAATCCTAGGGGGGGTAATTCCCTAATTCCTAATTAAAGTTCATTTGATGTTTTCTGACTTCGCAGGAACATCCTACTTCTGATGTTGTGGAAACTTCAATAAATAAAACTTATCTAATTGAAGTTGTCTCACAGAATGATCTGTATTACCTAGTCTTCATAATGTTAATGTCCAATGTATCAGTCCATTGCCTACCTTGATTGAATTAGACAGATACATGAATGTTATTTACTACAGACGCTCATGGAGCTATATAGAGCATTTGAAGTTTTCGAAAGAAAAGTGATACGTACTACTCATGGTGGGATGAACAAGCACCACGATTTGCATCAGATGTGGAGAAAAAAACTACCTTCGTGAAAATCGGACGACTGTGGTGGGCCGGACACGTTGCAGACTGTCATTGTGCTGCAAAGGCCACCTGTGAAATCGGCACCATTGTTTGCTAATGAAAATAGGCCCGATCGGGCATTGCGGTAAATAATTAGGGGAAGGTGGGGAGACTTGATCCCCGGGGAGCTTTGATCACCCCCTGTTTTATCGAGAACTGAAGTAGTTTTGTTCTAGCGTATTTTTAGTATAGATCCTCTAGACAAATGGTATACATATATAGTTACAGTCGGGATTCCCCTGACGCATGCATCTACGCACTCAGCTGACCCAGTTCCTAACGTGTGACCGGATGCAAGGTCAGCATTTCCACCCGCCCGACAACAGTGACATCAACAGCAGCGTATCGGTTGATCAGCATTTTTAGGCTATTTGCTCGATCAGCAAATATCATTATTAAATAAAACCAGACAGGGCCTCAGGCAGTCAGTTATTGATTATCGGTCGGTGAACGTAGTTAGTTCTTAATTAATGTAATTATCAAGTGTTTATCAAGTGTAATTATCGAATGTACTTAGTGAATAAATGTTTTCTTTAACCTTCTGTCTGTGCTCCAAAAAACATACGTTGTCTGTGCTCTGGGGTCAAATTGACCCCAAATTGAAATTGCTATAACTTTTTCATTGTTTGGCCGATTTTGGATTTTTTGGCTGTTTCGAAAGATAATTTAATCATCTTTCAGGCCATCGTTGCCAAATATTGACTATTGATGGGAGGGTACATCGCAGGGAGGGGTTTTAGTGAACAAGGGTACAAAAACAGTGATTTTTCATGATTATTTCACTTATATCCGAAAATCCTACCCATTTTGAACTGCACCTTTTTTATGCAGGAAGGCGTGTGCTTTGGCATGAGGCGTTGATAAGTTTAGAACTTGGCCGCCAGGTGGTGGTATATTTGAATTCATTATTTTAGACTACTCAAGATATTCCGATATGTAGAATTCTCCTCAGTGTAAATATTCTTATCGCACAAATTTAAAATTTGTTAAAATGGCGTCTTGATCAAAGGTCGTCTAGTGGGAATGGACTGTCTTGTGACGGAAGTAATAATTAGGAATTTTACAACTAGGCGGCAAATTGGCTGATCTTTGGTTACGCATGTAGACCCAAAGGTCTGAATTCCAGGGTTTTCTTGGATGACCGGAAACATATTCTGTGAACACATTCTATTATTTGCAGCATCGCTGGAGCAGGTTGAATACAAAGAAAACTTTTGATGAACCCCATAACATTCACGTTTGCAAAAAATGCTACAAACCAAAATCCATCAAATCTCACATGGAACAATATACCTAAATATAACAGCTCACTAGCGTCGCATATTGGAAGAAGTGTTCATTATGTGTATTGAGCACCGCTTTGTAGTCCTGGACATCCTGAACAATGTTGCCGAATACAACTTGGGTGTAGGTATGAGGGATCTCAAGCTAAAGCAATATTTCAAATATGCAAGAATATTGCAAGTACACTAACGCCGCCTATTTGTAAATTTCCTAATTATTTATTCCGTCACATGAGACGAAAGATGGACTGTCCACCAGACGAAATTTGTTAAAGACGTCATCTTTACAAATTTCAAATTTGTGCGATAAGAATATTTACAATGAGGAAAATTCCATATATCGGAATTACTTGAGTAGTCTAAAATAACGAATTCAAATATACTCCCACCTAGCGACCAAGCTGTAAACAAATCAATACCTCACGTCAAAGCACACGCCTTCCTGCATAACCTTTTTGAAAAGGTGCAGTTCAAAATGGGTAGGATTTTCAGATATAAGTAAAATAAGCATGAAAAATCACTGTTTTTGTACCCTTTTTACGAAAACCCCTCCTCGCGATGTACCCGCCCACCTATAGTCAATCTTTAGTAACGACCTGAAAGATGATTAAATTATCTTTCGAAACAGCCCCAAAAATCCAAAATCGGCCGAACATTAGAAAAGTTATAGCAATTTCAATTTGGGGTCAATTTGACCCCAGAGCACAGACAACGTAAGTTTTTTGAAAAAAGTACACTGTAGCGCATATTTTCAAGATTTTTCAAGCGAATTTGCACCTAGGAGACAAATCTTGGCGAGTTTTACCAAACTACCAAAAATTAGGAGAATCGGTTGAAAACTAAAAAAATGGCAGCCACTCAAAGTGGCCTGGGGTCATATTGACCCCAGAGCACAGACAAAAGGTTAATGAACTGAAGGACGAGAGTGATTATTGGCGCTGTCGTCCGGAAACGGTTGAAGTGAAGTGTAAGTGATAACAGTGGCAGACTACGAACTAAAAAACGTAATTATAAATGGTTCCGCGAGAGCATCCACGACTGAAGGATTAGACAGATCCGTCGCACGGAGTTGAGGACCCCCTGCTTACACACACCTGGATTACCAGCAACGTTCAAACTGGACCTACGGACACGAATGCAAAACCGTAAGTATTTTATTCTTTTATTCTTCACAAAAAATTACTTGCGCGGAGACTATCGTACTATAAGATAGGCGCATAATCTCTCAAAGGAATTGCACTACCAGATACCTAGACAATTCTTTTGCCGCAACGTGGTTTACTATCAGATAGGAACCAAGCCAAGTTAACGTTTCCCCCCCTTCTACTGCGTACAATCAGATAGGCGCACACACTTTACTATACAAGTCGTACTACCAGATAGACGACTCGTTGGTTGCAACTCAATTTACTATCAGATAGGAATTGAGTCAAGTATTTCCAACGGCAACTAATGCCAAAAGTAAAAACTGCTTTGAAGAAAGCACGAGAGCCAGAGTTATATAGCAGCTCCGATTCGGAAAGTAGTGGCAAAACGGAAGAATACGCTCACGTACCGATTGACAATTTGTCCATTCCGATCGATTTAATTACGATAGCTGAGCAACAAAACCCCTTAGAGGCGATCGTCCAGCAAATGGCTTAAATGATGCAGGCCATAAATAATATCACTGCGAAGCAAGCGCAATACGAGAATCAAATTCATAACAGGGCATCCACTAGCCAAGCTATCGACAACGGAGGTAGTAGAACAGTGACGGTCGATCCATTTAGGATACCCGACACAATCAAACTTTTGCCAAGTTTTAATGGCAACAAAAAACAATTGAATTGGTGGCTAGAAACAGCGGAAAAAACATTACATAATTTTGAATCGCTGGTGTCTCCGGACACTTTTCAAATCTATTTAACCGCTGTAACAAATAAAATTGAGGGACACGCCAAAGATGTGCTCTGCACTTTCGCGGAAGTAAAACGGATCTTGCAATCAGCTCTCGGAGACAAGCAAGATCTATCTACTTATAACTGCCAGCTATGGCATAATAAGATGGACGGCAGTGTCAGCAGACACTACCAGAAAACGAAACATCTAGTTCACAATATCAAGTCTCTAGCCAAACAAAATATTAAGTACAACGAGCACTGGGAAGCAGTGAACGAATTTATAGATGAGTATAGTTTGGCAGCATATGTAAGCGGGTTGCAGAAGCCTTATTTTGGCTACGTGCAAGCCGCCGAACCAAAAGACATCGAAAGCGCCTATGCTTTCATTTGCAAATTTACATCGAACGAATCTAATAGGGAATTAACGCTCAATCAACAAATAAAACAGAATAATTCAGCACCACGGGGTCAGGGAAACCAACACCATAATAAATTTGAACAAAAGAGAACTTACGAATTCAAAAATATACAGAAACAGGAAAACCAACAGAAATCGGAACCCATGGACATTGGCACTGTTCGCAGCCGCCTCACACTTAATAAAAATAACATAAATAATCAAATAATAGAATCCGATGAAGAAGAAATAGAAGAAGAACACTACGCAGAAAATTTTTGCTCAGTGGACGGAACGGACTCCGAAACTTAGATCATGACTTTTTACCCTACCTCAAAATTTCAAACTCTAGGAAACAAATTTTCAAAATCCTAATAGACACAGGTGCGAATAAAAATCTTCTACGTCCAGGAATCCTTAGAAACAAAGCAAAAATTAATTCACACACCACAAATATTAAAGGAAAATCGCACATTTCACATAAAGGTAAAGCGAAACTACTTGGTCCCGATCTCCCACAGCTCACATTTTACGAATTGAATTTCCACCCATCATTCGATGGTTTGATTGGCTCAGAATCACTTTCCAAACATAAAGCCCGAATAGATTACGAGAATAGCTATTTAACCATAAATAACAAGAGCATTAGATTTTTCAAACATTTTATCAAAAAAGAAAAAACCTTCAACCACATAGTCACATTGAAATGCAACAATAACGGTGATTGGCTAGTAGACAAACCATCCAAATTGCACGAAAACATTTTTATTCAACCAGGCATTTATAAGGCCGAGAATAACCACACTTCATTTTTAGTTAGGACCAGCGATAGCAAACCGTCGCATATTAAAACAAAGTCTTTACGTTTAACGGTCAATAATTTCGAAACTATGGACTTCTTTACAAGTAACAGAAATGTTGAGGATGGAACTGTTAATCAAATCAAGGATCTTATCAGAACTGACCATTTATCTAGTATGGAGAAACAATCACTATTGCAATTGATTGAAGAACATAATAAAGTCATTCTGAAAGAAAATGAGAGATTAACATCCACAACGGAAATAAAACACAAAATCCAAACCACCCATGAGAAACCAATTTACACTAAAACTTATAGATATCCCCATGCTTATAAACAAACAGTTAAAGATCAGATTGAAGATATGCTAGAGAATGGCATAATACAACATTCTGATTCACCTTGGAACGCACCTATTTGGGTGGTACCCAAGAAAAGATATGCCTCAGGAAAAAAAAAATCGCGTGGTAATTGACTACAGGAAACTTAACGAAATTACCATTGATGACAAATTTCCGATTCCTGAGATTGAAGAGATCCTAGATAACTTAGGGAAATCAGTCTATTTCACAACCATTGGCCTCAAATCAGGGTTCCATCAAATAGAAATGGATAAAAATTCGAGGCAGAAAACTGCATTCAGTACAGACCTAGGGCATTATGAGTTTTTAAGAATGCCTTTTGGCCTTAAAAACGCACCAGCAACATTTTAAAGAGCAATGAACTCCATCCTGAGAGATCTAATTGGTACCGTTTGCTATGTTTATTTAGATGATGTTATTGTATTTGGGAAATCTTTAAAAGAACACATCATCAACCTGGGAAAAGTACTTAGTAAATTAGATAACGCTAACCTTAAGATTCAACTCGATAAATGCGAGTTTTTGAAAAAGGATTGCAAATTTTTAGGACACATTGTCACGCCACAGGGAGTTAAGCCAAACCCCGACAAGATTAAGGAAATTCAAACATGGACACTACCAACCACGGAAAAACAAATTAAACAATTTCTTGGACTTGTTGGTTATTACCGCAAAATTATAAAAGATTATGCAAAATTAACGAAGCCTATGACAAAATATTTGAAAAAAGGATGCAAATGTTGATATAAACGATAAGGAATTCAAGGAAAGTTTTGAAAAATGTAAAAACATTCTTATTTCTGAAACTATACTGGCACATCCAGACTACACAAAGCCATTTGTGTTAACCACAGATGCATCGAACTACGCGCTGGGAGCTGTTCTATCGCAAATCAATGATAACAAAGATCATCCAGTAGCATTTGCCTCAAGAACGCTTAATAAACATGAAATCAACTACTCAACCACCGAGAAGGAAGCATTGGCCATCATATGGGCCATAGACAAATTTAACACTTACCTCCACGGTAATAAATTTACACTGGTCACAGATCATAAACCTCTGGTTTTCATTAAAAACGCAAATAAAAATGGTAAATTGATTAGATGGAGATTAGAACTCGAGAATTACGATTATACGGTGGTATACAAAACAGGAAAGACAAATGTAGTCACCGATGCATTAAGCAGAAAGGTAGAAGCAAATGTCAACGAAATTTCTGAGTCTTCAGATGGAGAAACGGTTCATTCCGCTTCAAGTTCTGAAGAGTTTTTTATCCATTTCACAGAAAGGCCGGTAAATAACTACAGAAATCAAATTATCCTTCGCGTTACCAGATTCAATTCTGAAATAACGGAAAACGTATTCCCCGGATACAAGCGAACTATTATCTGTTGTAATGATTACACTACAGATAAAATAACCGATATCTTTAAAAGATATTGGAACGGAAGGCAAACAGCAGTTTATGCACCAGAGTACCTTCTTAACTTAATACAGGAAGCCTATAGGAATCACTTTTCACATGCCCATTTAGTGGTCACCCAAAATATGGTTGAAGACGTCACATCTGTAGAACGTCAAGACAATATCATCAGGAAAGAGCACGACAGAGCACACAGGGGCATTCAAGAGGTTGAGCAATAAATTAAAAGATCTTTCTTCTTCTCAGAGATGGTGAAAAAAATAAGAACATTTAATAACGCATGTCAAATTTGTTGTGGACATAAATACGACAGGAAGCCTTATAATATAAAAATTTCACCAAGACCTATAGAAAATGCACCATTCCACAGAATACACATCGACATATTTGGAATCGACAAAGAAAACTATTTAACAATAATTTGTGCCTTTTCAAAACATTTACAAGCAATAAAAATCGATACAAGGAACATAATAGACATCCAAAATGCCCTCAGCCAATATTTTTCAACTTTTTCCATACCACGATTAATTGTATGCGACCACGAAGCATCCTCTACTAGCATAAGGATGGCAGATTACCTTTCAAACTTCGGTACAAGAATGGAATTTGCTTCTTCATCAGAATCGAACGGGCAAATCGAAAAAACACACAGTACCCTAATCGAACTGTTCAACACTAACAGGCATAAATTTCCAGGAAGGAGTTCGAATCAAATAATGGGAACGATGGTGGCCCTGTATAACGACACCGTTCACTCAGCGACAGGATTTACCCCAAATGAAATAATTTTCAACAGAATGAACACATCGAATCCTAATGAAATAAGCAGGACTTCACATAATATATTTGAGAAAGTTTCACAAAATTTGAAAAAAAGCCCAACACAAAATGAAACGATATAATGTCAAAAAAGAAGATCCTCCAATAATAGAAGCAGGAAAAACAGTTTACATAAAGAAAGGAACAAGGAAGAAATTAGACCCTAGATTTACTACGTCAAAGTGCGTAGCAGAAAACCAAAGGACTATCGAAATTGCTAGACATGTCAAACGAAATAAAAACAAAATCAAAAGAATGAAAACCTAACCTATCTCATCTTTCATTTCAGGAACGCAAACCAAATAGAATCCATTCACCCCAGACGAACACCTTTGCAGACAACACCAAACCCCACATTTCAACATTACACTAAAACAAAAATCTACTTCTCTTTTTAGGAAACACAAAAAGACGGAAACAAAAAAAATTGATAATCTCACCCCAACAAACAATTTAAATTAACTAAAAGGCATCAGTAATCAGAACCATGATCATAATACAAGTAACAGTCCTAGCATTTCTTTTTTCGCTAATTCAAAACAACAAAATAGTCACCAGAAACACATACACAAAATACATAACATTCACTTTATTATTTGTAATTTCTTTTGCTCAACTACAAACATTGAATATTAGAAACTTGAATTCAGAGCCACTACTGATGCTAAAGAAAAAAGATTGTAGAATTCAGAAATCGTTCATCAAAATCGTTCACCCGATTAACCTTACTACTATAGAGTCAGAAGTCATTCGAATGATTAAATTAGTTAGCCAGTTAGATCAATCCTTACAAATTTCACATTTAGCAACGCAAAAGAGTAGAATGCTTATCAACAACCTTCGACAACTGAAACCGATCCATCCGAAGAGATCTCGGCGGTGGGACACCCTCGGAAAAGCTTGGAAATGGTTAGCTGGGTCTCCAGATGCCGACGACCTACGAATCATCAATAGTACCACAAACCAACTAATAACCCAGAACAACAAACAAGTCATCATAAACAACATGATATCTAACCGGATAGAGCGAATGACAAATGCAATCAATGAACTCATCAACAAACATAACATAGAAAACAAGATCCTTTTGAAAGAGTACGATGCCCTTACTCTTCTACTATACATCGACAACATGAACCATGTCATAGAGGAGATCCAAGACACAATCATACGAACAAAAATTTCGCTCCCGAACAACAAACTACTAACGCTCAAGGAAATAACATTAATCGAATCACTTCTTGTAGAACAGAGAATACCAATACAATTCCCAGAGGAAGCGCTCGAATATGCTACGCCAAAAGTTGCCGCTAGAGACGATCTTTTGCTTTACATTTTACAAATACCAAAATTGTATAATCAGAACGCCGAAATGATAGAACTCATCCCGCTGATCAACAACAACACGATCATCCCGAATGTACCCAGATACGTTGTAAAAATGGGCAACACATGGTTTTCAACAAAACATCCAGATGAACCCATACAAAAGGAAGAAGAACTGGATATCATCAACGATAGTTGCATACACGCTATCCTCAAAGGAACGGTTAGCCACTGCACAGTCTTCAAAACCGACGACCATACAGTAAAGAAAATTTCAAGCAACAAAATTTTGATAAGTAACAGTAAGCAATCGCAGATCGGAACGAATTGCGGTCCACATAATCGAACGCTAATTGGTAATTACCTAATCACATTTAATAACTGTACAGTTGTAATCGATAACCAACAGTACCCACCAGAAGAAGTAATCGATAACGTTTACGATTTTCAAGGAGCATTTTTCAACCTTTTTATAACTTGGAATGTCAAGGATCACTACAACATTTCGACGTTGAACAATTTTACAACACTCAATAGAAGACACCTGGAGTTCATGAATCTACAACAAAATCAACATAAATTTTGGATCCTCAGTTTAGTCGGAGGATTATCAATGACAACAATAGCCATAATTGCAATGCTTTTCTATGTATGTCTTCGCAGAAGGAAACTTATCATCAAAATAAAACATCCCAGAAGGAATAACCAGAAGGCCGAGGACGACCTTCCTTTACCCCCCGGAGGAGTTACAGTCGGGATTCCCCTGACGCATGCATCTACGCACTCAGCTGACCCAGTTCCTAACGTGTGACCGGATGCAAGGTCAGCATTTCCACCCGCCCGACAACAGTGACATCAACAGCAGCGTATCGGTTGATCAGCATTTTTAGGCTATTTGCTCGATCAGCAAATATCATTATTAAATAGGACCAGACAGGGCCTCAGGCAGTCAGTTATTGATTATCGGTCGGTGAACGTAGTTAGTTCTTAATTAATGTAATTATCAAGTGTTTATCAAGTGTAATTATCGAATGTACTTAGTGAATAAATGTTTTTTTTAATGAACTGAAGGACGAGAGTGATTATTATATGTGGTGAGTTATTTTTTGGATTGTCAACCTTATTTATTTTGCAGGGAGGTTTGTACGTTTTGATTTTTCACATCACTCCAAAAAATCGATTGTGTATCAATAACAACAATAATTTAAGGAGTGTCATACATCAGTAAAGGTAAATACTATATTTCTTAGAGAGTATGTGTGCAAATCGCGTATGCTTATTTATTTTTGGCTGTGATACATCGGTAATTAGAAAAGGGGATCAAATCTCCCCAGTCTCCCCTACTGACATAAACACTTCCACTGAAAATATTTAAATTCGATTATTTTATGAATTTTGATGTTCAATATTTTTTCATCCAGATTTTTCATTGCCATTCTCAAATTGTGTAAATTTAAATTCCATGTCGCGTTTAAGTTTTAGTTAGTAAATCAAGTTGTTTTAGAATGAATTATTGGACTGACGAACGAATTGCAAAATTCAACAGCAAACATCCACATTCCACATCTACATATTTAGAAACTGTGCTCTACATTCC
>NW_026943642.1:0-26991 GCF_024139115.2 Armigeres subalbatus
GATCGATCAAAAGCCAATGAAACACGCGCCAGACATCGCTATGATCGACTTTTGACCAGCATCCGTGTTGTATATCCAGCACCCTGTTCTGAAAATAACTTTTCAGTATCCTGCACAGGTAATCAGGAACTCTCAATCGGTGCAGGGAGTCTGCAATTGATGCCCAGCTAGCATTGTTAAACGCGTTTTTACATCAAATGTAATCAATGCGTAGTACCTAATACCTCTCCTATTTAAACCTCTCGCTTTATCTTGGCCGTATCCGTTACCGATCGAATTGCTTCGATGGTAGGAACAGCCCTTACCGACCATACTGGTTGCTGGATAAGCCACCAACACACTCTGTATAAGCCGACAATCTATTCAGGATGACTCCCTCTAGCAGCTTCCCCAGCTGTGTCGAGTAAAACAAAAAAAATTGGTCTGTATGCAGCGAAGGTCCCCAATATTCTGCCAGGCTTCGGTAATAGCAATTCAATTTCTGCCACTGTTTCCCATCGATCTGGAGTAGTTTCTTTCGGTCCATGTGTACATCTCTGGAGGCAGCTCCTGAACATACTCTAGAGCAGCAAAGAATGGCGTGTGTTTAAGGTCCAGGTTTTGAATACATCCATCTCGGGCCTGGCGCCTTAACATGAGCTTAAGTTTTCTTGCTTTTGGCTACGATAAGCACCTCATTAAAGTCACTAGCGGTACCACGTCAACTGACCCGTACGGGGTAGCAGGCCAGTCCGATGGTTCATATGTCTCGGAAATAATCCTTCTACTATTCCGGCTAACATCTCTGGGAGATCTTTTTTTCAGGAGGTTGTGCTATTGGTCCCTTGACTGCTCCGCTATCCTGTATGCATCTCCCCATGGGTTGTTCATTTCCGCCATCCTGCAACAGCTTTCCAAAGCAGGCTGGCTTGCTACATTTAAATCTCCAGTTCAGAGCTCTACTCGCTCGTCTGGAATACTCCCACGTCTATCGACTCGCTCAGCGTCCGTTCTAGCATCACCGTCGCAACCATCTTTAGCTCTCCATAGACAGGTTCTACGAAGATCTGCGATCGTGTTAGACCACCAGTACACTGATTGTCGATTTGCCTGGGGCTGGAGTCTTCAACTTGGCATCCCCGCTATATCACAGAGCCCGTGTTAGTACCTCCGTCAGTTCATTACCGCTCAGATCCGATCTTTCCCAGAAGCAGCGCCTCCTCTAACAGTTCTTGATTGAACTGTGAGGTGCGCCATCCGGGATCAGATTGCACCGCCCTTATTGTCCGTACTCTTTCCGGGTATACTCGACCATAAAACGTACCTCCTGGATAGTCGCTAGAAAGTATGACGTCAATACACAGATCTTACCGCTCGGTCACTCTAAACGCTGGCACTTGCACCGGCATCCGTTCAGCAGAACTACGATTCAATACCGCTGATGACTCTAGCAGGATATGACCTCTAGCGTTAGTGAACCGGGAACTCCAGTCCACCTTACCCCACGCATTGAAGTCACCTGCTACAACTACTGGTTTAAAAGGCCAGTTAGTTTCGCCGCAAAGAATATCCAACTACCCTAGTGTACTGCTCTTACACTTAACTTGTCAACTTTCACCGGGTATTCGGTAAATTTTACCGAAATCTCAACAGCCAGAACTTGTTCGGTAATTTATTTTTACAGATTTTTGTAATTCTTTCCCATTGCTCAACTGTCAAAATCACCGAAAATCAGTTAAATTTATTTACCGAACAGTTCTGTTGTTCAGACTTCGACTAAATTTACCGAGAGTCACAGCGATTTATTTTAAGATGTGTACACTCCATCTAGGAGGACAGTAGCAGCTACAAAAGTAAACTTGCCGCTTTACGCTTTGCTATGACGAAACCCTCATCGTCGGGAGGAGAAGATATTATCTTTCTGGATAAAATTATGTCCATACAAGTCGAGATTCCCTACCTTACCGGACTTTGTCCGCAATCCAGCTGCCGTTCCACGGCAAGCTGAAGCGGTATGGGTCCGGACAGCAAGAGCAACATCAAGCTTACACTCGATTACACCGACTGTTGTAGCAGCAGCAGTTGAGCCGCCTCACAGTGGTTCAAGATTTTCAGCTGTGTTACTTGCCATGTCTGGACCCTTCTAGAGGAAGCCGGACAGGTCTGAGCACCGGTGAAATGCCTGTTGTCTGGGCCTCTGGAGTGACAGATCAGACATCTTGAGTCTCAGACAACCCTGGCAGGTGCGAGCCTGGAGGTTTTCGGCTCCCGCACCTACAACTGGCACAACCATTACGGTCAGGTCACCTTACAGTCATAGGACTTATGACCGAGGCCAAGGCACCTACTCAATGTTGACACCAAACCAGCCCACCTTCAGTTTTACCTTTATCCCAGCACCTTCTTGGCCTCCATCGCCGATGGGTACTTGGAATGAGGCAACCTGCATTCCTGCAAAGCCTTCGCGTAACCGAATCTCAGATTCCTGGATCTCGACATTGCACTGCTCGCTTTGGTGCGTCTACCAGGTCTCCGGCTTCGTTTATCTCATCCATGCCCTTGCACTGGATGTGCAACTCAAACTTGAACCCCGTCACCCAGTACTCTGTCAACTTTTTATACTCGGAACTCTTCCGAGCAGCATCCCGCTTTAAGACGAGAATCATCTCGCCTTTGCGCGCGTTTTTCGGATGCAATTGACATTCCCTCCTAGACTAGAGAGCTTCTCGTTGCCTCTCATAGTCTTTAAGACATCGCATAGCTTTTATCGTAAGCCTTGACAGTAATAATCCCCTTCTGCCTCTGTCCTTTCAGCTTTACCCGCTGCAACTATTGAAAGGCGCACCCTTTTCGCCCACCACAGGTTCTCTACCCTTACTTAGCAGTGACCTGCTCCGCACCGTTGCATGCAGTGATCCAGGTAGCACTACAAAGCGGTAATAAGTTGTTCAAGCCAAAATAGCCAGAGATAGAAAAAACGAAACTTTGTTCTACAAAAGTTGCTTCTAACAGTAAGAGGCTTATTGAGCTTTTCATAAGCAAAAATTGGTCACATTTGAAGACGAAAAACTTTTTCATTTGCAGGGATACGGATATGTTACAATGTTCCGCGGAATTGTAGTTCAGCCAGATTCCAAAGAAATTTGCTGAAAAATTATTTCCTTCTAGTGCTTAAATTGACTGATTTATATGAATTTTTCCCAAGTTTACTTAGGGTGACCGCTTACAAAAACAGTTTTTTGCTCTAACTTTCTTATTTCAAATTTTCTCAACAATACGATGTTCAAGACCACTTTTTGTGGCTTTGCAGAACACCAAGCTTTTCATGGATTTAACGTCTGCCATATCTCACATGCGGATCAAAAATTATTCAGATTTTCTTCGAAAAAAAAAACGTTTTCTTCTAACGGGCTGTATCTATGAATAGGCAAACATTTATTCAATATGTTTTCTCGACCTTATTCTACCACAATTTCAGGCTTCATTTTCAGGGTGTTTTAAATCGAGTGTATGATTGAAAACTAACTTCCTTATTATTGCAATGAAAGAATTACTTTGTTTTTTTTTTTCTATATTTTTCAAACACCTATTTGCTATTTTTATGTGTTTTCAGCTAAGCGAAGGCTTACTTCATTGATATAGCGGCAAACGCTACACCATTTTTGTTATAGAGCCTGAGCTGAGGCTAATATCTCTGAAAAGCAGCTGTTCTTATGAACTTGATAGTGAATAAGAGGCAACATGACAAAAATAATAACAAAATCGAAGAAAAACCTCCAATAACTTTTGGATCCGCATGAGATATGGCAAAGTTAAGTTCATGAAGAGTTGCGTCCTGCAAAGCAAGAAAAAGTGGTATGAACATCACATTGCTGAGAAATTTGAAACAAAAAAAGTAAGAGCAAAAAAACTGTTTTTTAAGAATTACAATCGGGTAAATCTTGGGAAGAAATTGCTATAAATCAGTCGATTTAAGAGCTTTGAGAAATATTTTTCAGCAAAACTCTTGGAATCTGGCTTGCAGACTACAACTAGAAGTGGAACATTATAGTACCCCTTGCTCTGCAAATGAAAAAGTTTTATTTTTCATTTTTTAAATGTATGGCCCTATTCCTAATTTTACATGAAAACCTCAATAAGACCCTTACCGTTAGAAGCAACTTTAGTAGAACAAGTTTTTTCTATCTGCTATTTTATAGGCTTGAAAAACTTATTACCACTTTGTCTGTACCCTGGACCAATGTGCTTTGGTTGCACTTTCCTTGCGACCTGCTGACGACTCCGTTTCGCCTTTCTTGGATTCACGACCTCCGTCCATGTGCAGGTCTTCCTCCCTGCGATACTCTGGAAATTATGCGTTTGGTAGAGGCAGTACCATTTTCCTCTCAGTCTTGTCCACTCAGGACCTTCTCGACTGCTCCAGACCGAGGCTTTAGCTACTTTCAGGTCCGCCTCCTGCGTGACCTTGCTTAGCCAACAAGTTGCTCCGCTAGTGCCATCACGCCTTTGAAGCTCTGCAGTCTGGCTCTCCGCCAGCTGCTTCCCCTCTGTGAGGGAGGCAGAATTTTCGATTCGGCCTCCTTTTCGGAGGCCTATCACCATGGCTTGGCTAACCGCCAACTTCTTTCTCTTCAGTATGAGAGGCGGGTCATGTGCTCCTTGCTTACTCCTTACTGGCTTCCATGCAAGGACTTCCATTCAAACTTCTGCCTCCACGACTAGGAAGCGCAGAGGGTCAGTACAGCTTTAGGTCCTTCGTGCCAGTTTACTCGGTTTGCCCAGGAAGCCCTAAAGTGAGCCACCCTAGTGCAAAGTTATCATCAATCAAAGTTGGCAGCAGCGTCGTTACCCCTATGCCTGGTGTATTGTTGAGCTCCATAATCGTCGGTCTTGGGCAATGTTCTTTCAGTTTCCCCGAACGTTTAGGGTTTCATATTCGATTCCACCACATGCAGCTAGCGTTTTGTGCACTTCCACGAAGTCGCCGGCCTCTTATCTGGATTCTGGTACTGTTCGTCCACCGGCGCTGTAAATTTCCTATATGCCAATCAGCTACTCATATCGATAGAGCACAATGGTGCTGCAGGCCAATACTGGTATTCCTTCTCGTTCGATCATTGCGTTTTATTTACCAGCATGAGAGAGGACTGCGAACGAAAATCTGACCGTTTTTTTTCTTACTGCAGTGGACTCTGACATACGACGTTATTGTTTGACAAAGAAGTGGCTTGATGCACTCGGTTTTATCAACCCAACTTTTCGGCAGTTCATTCAACGTATTTAGGAGTATTCAACGTAAAATCAGAGGAGTAGTGGAGTATTAATAGCTGTTGCGTCTTTATTTCAGTTGCAATATTGAGTTTGGCTCCGTTGACGCAATAATTTGGAACAGCTATGGGTGAAGATCAAACTGCCACAAAACTCTATATCAGCATCGGAGTGCTGTACCTACCGCTTTCCCTGATCGTAGGAGGATATCTATATTCATTTAATGATATTCATTTAATATTTCACGGAGAATTCATCCGAATTTCCAAGAGAAAGGCATTCAAAATTCTACGGTAAATGCATACGAACTTCCAAGAAAAACTAATCTGAAAATTAATTCAAGTTAAAACTAGAAATTCATACAAAGATCAACGTTAAATTTATTATGTAAATTCCATGTACAAAAAATTCGTCCCATTGTGAGAAAAGTCGATTCAATTTCACACGTAAAATTCTTCCTAAGTTTCCGTTGGACGTTCTTTTCCAATTTTTCTATAGAATTGACATATTTCCGATCGAAATTAATCCAAATATTCACGGAAAATTCATCCAAATGTTTTAACGAAAGTTCTTCTTACAGATAACAAATATTAAGGTTGCCATTCGATACGTGTGCGAATACCCGAAAAACGTTAGTTCAAAAAGACAGGAACTTTTAATTCAATTTATGTTTAACTGGCAAACCCGACGATCTTCCATTCGCCTAAAATTGATTTATTCTCTGATTAGATTTCCGAGTAATTAAAAGAATTAGTGTTTCATTTGTATAGGGAGGCCCCTTTCTAAAGCGGGGAGGGTCTCGAACCATCTTCAGATCCTTCCTGGTCCAAAAACACTCTACGCCTGAAATTTTTTCCCACGCCGATCCGGTTCAGTAGTTTCGGGTCTATAAGGTTCAGACGAACAGAAATTTATTTTATGTATATAGACTAGAGGAAAGTACCAGCTTTTGCTTATAGTGTTTAAGTTGCAAATGTCACATTCTGGACTATTTGCAGCACCACTCTATGATCCAATTTCCGTGTGATTGTCTGACCCACGGTATACAAACAACGAGGTACGCTCGTTAGAAAAATGTCACTTCAAAGTAAGTAGTGGCCAATGGTAAAAACTCAAAGGTGCAATCAGGTTGTACCTGCAAAGGTGACGTTGAACTTCCGTGGCAGTACTAGTAGTTTTCGGCGATTTTCTGCTGGTCCGTTAGACAGCCTAAATGCGGTGATGTATACTGTTTGAAACAAATTTGAAAAGGATGATGGAAATGAAATTTTCAAAACGAATCAAGGATGAACAACACTCAAGCGAACACATATCCAAATTATCAATTAATAAAAACTCGCTAGAAATGCGTCGTTCGATAATTGTATCTCGGTTTGGTAAATGCTACCTTTGAACTTATTTTCCTAATTCTAATAGATTGCAAGTTGAGCGGTAAGTTCCAGTTGGAGTGTTTATGGAAGAAGAAGCTTGCGATACTTACGAAGTTTGACTGATTCTACAAACGATTGCTAAACTGTTCATGAGGTGTTCAGTAATGTCATCATACATAAATGACATTTAAAAATTTCAATATATGCTGCCTAAATGGTTCGCGTTAATCCCGAAATTTTAGTGAAAAATATTGTATAAAAAGCGATTCAGTAGCCAAAATAAAACGCGTAAAACAACTTCAGTGTACATCGAAATGAAGCGTTGACTCTTCCTTGATCCGGATGGTCAAAATTGAAAATCCATCGAAACGGCTGAGATATTAACGATCAAAGTCTATCATATTTTCGTGACGTTTTTTGATTTTTTGCAATCTTGAAGTGTACCCCAATATAGAAAAGACAGACGTAGTTCTACGTCAAAAGTAAGCATGCTGAGACCGTAGAGCATCGTCTCGGTTCAGCTTGTTCGAAGATAGTAGTGACGACACATGTTTACATTCAAACTGAATGTTTATATTACTTGTTAAGCCTGCCTTGTTTTTTGTATGCCGTGGTCTGACCCATAATTGTATTCTAATGATTTTTTTGCCTTTCCCCTTTAAATTCACCAACTTTTTGCATTTATCGTACTGTTGTAAAAAGTTGAACCGAAAGGCATTTTTTCACTCCAAAATCGAACTAGAAGTAGAAGTCTCGGAGACCCATGATGTTATGTACCAATCGACTCAGCTGAACAAATGGTCGGGGTTCAGTCAAATCACACCAAGCCCCAACGAAAAATTACCGATTTTTCTGCTGAAACTTTCGTTTATCAAATTTAATTGTAATAAAATAATAATCACGATCCGTAATTGCGTTCAAAAGTTATGAAGAAAATGGTGTGTTGCACCATATAAGCTTGGTAGGTTGATTTGTTATACAGCGTTTGCAAGAGCCGTAATGTAGGCGATTATTTACTATGTTTAACGCACTCAAGCGAAATCAAACGACTGAATCGATGAAAGCATCGTCTCGTCACCGCCAGGTAGATGAATCAGATGAATACACAAACCTTGCGCACCCCAAAATAAATCGAATAGCGAAAAAATCATGCAACTCGGTCAACCCATTTGTAAGTTAAATAATCAGAGAGGGCACCTAAATTAAATTTTAATTAATAGATGAGGAACGCGATTGGCAATCGCTGGCGCAAGGATCATTGTTGTGAAAAACGCAGCCCAAATGCGACTGTCAAATGCATTTGCTGCGATCGATGGTTGCTTATTGAGGGGTTAGAAGCAGAGGGGTGTAAGTCACACTTTTGTCAATATTGAGTTGGCTACAGAAAAAAATACTTTGATTTACGAGGTGAACCGGCCCAGGGCCGAAAACCTAATTAATAAAGATAATAATAATAACTTTGATTCTTGAGCTTTGCGGCAATATGTTGATATAGTTTGTACGAAGTTTATAAAAAATGTGAAAATTCATAGAAAATTAAAAAATTTTTGAACTTCCGTACAATTTGTATGGAGCGAAAAAATTAAAAAACTTTGCCCTCATTTTACTAAAAAAAAATTGTTGTCGCTTACACCCCACTGCTCTAACCCTCTCAATTAGTTCAGTAGATGACAGTAATGGGCCACGAGAATTGTTCTCGGATCTTCCTCCGAAATTTGTAGGGAATTTCTTCTGAATTTTGTTGAAAATTTTCCATTTCCGCTTGTCAAACTCACTCACTCAGCGGGTTAAATTCCTTGACGATCACATCACTTTTTACAATGAATGTAGATCCAACTATGTGTTCTCATAATCATATGTTCCTCGCTGATATGTTTGGGGTCCCAAATTGGGGATACACATAGTGAACAAGATCTCTCAATAATAAAGATATGGACGACGCCGTTATTGATCTTCACAATAAATGACCTGCATGAAACATGAACAGCGGATATAATAGGATATCTTACTAGGAACGATGAAAATCTGATTCAGCAGCACATTGAGTCTTTGAATTCTGTTTTGTCTAGTTTGAACCCGCAAGACATTGCTTTCCAGTTCGGCGATTATAATCATCCTGAAATATTTTGGGCTCCTTCTAAAGACGGGGTCTAGTATTAGATGCCAAATCAATCACGATTAACAAGAGCAGGCGGCATGTTATATGATGGGTTTTGCTTTCATGGCCTGTACGTAGATAAACTCGGTAACAAAACCCCAGTTCTCGCACTTCTGGATCTAGTTTTAGTGAACGATGAGGCATTATCAGCAAACGTTTTAGAAGCTGTTGAACCGCTAGTCCAAGTTGATGTACCTCATCCTCCTCTAGAAGTCACTGTTCCTGTTCCTTTGCCTGTACGTTTCGATCAAGTTATGGATATCATTTGATTCAATTTTCGACGCGCTGACTACGACGCACTGAACGACGCATTTTCTTCCATCCAATGGCGTTTCTTGGACTTCGAATTAGATCTCAATGCCATGGTGCAACTTTTCAACGACGAGATACAACTAGTGATTGAAGCTAATGTTCCGCTACAGCGACCACCGTTAAAACCTCCGTGGGTAAACAAACGTCTTCAAGAATTGAAGCGTGCCAAGCGCTCTGCACTCCGCAGATATCGACTTAATCGCTCGCCTTGTTCCAAACGTCGCTTCTCGCTTGCCAGCAACAAGTGCTCGCTACATAGACCGAAAGCAAGAAGTCTGCGCACATATCCGAAACGATTCTGGTCCTTGGTCCGGTCAAAACGCAAGGAAGATGGGTTGCCTTCTTTGATGTATCTTCGCAAATCCTCTGCTGAAACGGCTTCCAGAAAATGCGAATTGTTTGCTGAATATTTTATGAGTGCTTTTTCCAACATACAAGTATCACCCAGTAAACATTTTTGTGTGTATATTATTCAATATACGGATCCATATACAGTATTACAGAATCGTAAATAATGCCTCAAAGTCTTATATACGTACTAAAGTGGAGGCGATATACATCATAAGAAAGACAAATAATTTGAAAAAAGTTGATTTCATATGATACTTTTTAGCATCTCTAGGATAAACATTATAAAGTTTAAAATGACTTCATGTATTACTATAGCAACGTGATATACGATTAACTATTATTCAACGCAAAAAATCAATTCATTCCATCTATTAAACATTTTAGAGTCATAATTGCCGTAAATCGATGAAGCGAAGTTATTTTTGTATAAATCGGATGTTACCTGGAATCGAACTCTTTCATGCCTAGCTGTTGCTGCTGCGCTATCTCTCTACACCATGCCGGAAATGCAATATTGGTAGAGTTAAAACCAAACAAAGTTATCTGTCCAGTCAGATGACTAAAAATAAACATGCATCATTGCTATACGATACTTTACAAACTTACTTCTGCATTTAATAAGATATAAAAAAAATGTTTACGTAAAAGCCTTTATCATAATAACATTCTTGATCGTATTTTCAGTAATGATTTGTTGCTACTACACATATACGACCATATCGGAGTTTATTTAAGATTTGAAAACTTGATTTCACATATAATACAATTCCTAAGTTTGATAAATAAGTGATGCCAAAACTGTAGAAGCTCGTAAATACACGCAAAAAAACATAGATTAAGTGTTTGCTTGCGATGATAAAACCAACTGTCAAACAAACACCACAATTATAATTTCATATTAATTGACCTATTTTTTTAAATATAAAAATCAGAAAACGTATGCGGAAGTATATTGGGATAACAAAATAAAAACTTTTAATTCTGACTTTTTAATTTGCACTGGCTGCACGGTCAGCTCTGATTGATCTGTCAATAAGATAAACAGTTTGTCAACGTTCGAAGAATTTCGATTTGTATAATAATTTTGTTTAATTCACTCCATATTAAAGGGTATGTATTTGAATTCGTAACTATTCTTTAATATGATAGCTATTTCTTATTATTCATAGATGCATACCGTCGTGCAATTCATCGAGAACCAGAAATTCAAGGTAATGGCTGCTGTACCTGCAGCATGGGTAAAGAGAAAATGTTTTGCTTTGGCCAAAACTTTCCAATGCAAAATCGAGAGCCTAAGACTTGCTGGACATGAATTCAATGGACCCACGAAGAAGATTCCAGTCATAGTATGCAATAGCTTCAAAAATATCCAACTAGCCGAAGAAGCTGCCGAGGAACTCTCCAAACGTGAAGTCTCCGACATCGATACTAAGCGGAAGCGGCTAAAACCTGCCAAAAAACCGAAGGCACTGGCTCCAAAGGATTATAATAAGATGATACAAGGTAAGATGATGCTTCAGATCTTAGAACATTAAGTAATTTTAGTTTCCTATCAGCATGCAACCTACAAAATACTTCTTTCCAATCAATACCAATCCAATTGAAAGTGGACAACGCATCCGAAGATTCGAGAAATCTGACTCATACAATGGAGAACTTCGTGGCTGCTGATTTGAGTATCCCAATGAATACCAACGCGAATGTTATTGTACTGAATGAACCGTATTCTTCGAGTCAAACTGTCTGTCCCCGTGCGTCGATGG
The DNA here is from genome assembly GCF_024139115.2 of Armigeres subalbatus. Taxonomy (NCBI): domain Eukaryota; kingdom Metazoa; phylum Arthropoda; class Insecta; order Diptera; family Culicidae; genus Armigeres; species Armigeres subalbatus. Next base: position 11,202 of record NW_026943642.1, read on the forward strand.
CATATGACGAAAACTGCGAGCCCACTATTACACAGCAAACAACTTCACAGAAGATACAAAATGTATCCTTGGTGCAACATGCTAAGCCCTCGGTCAACTCTCATATGATCGAAGCAACGCTTATTCATCCACAAGCATCTGCTTTATTGCCCGTGCAACACAACACCAATTCTTGCACCTTAACGTCTCTAAATCAACCAAATTCATGTTCCTGCGGATCAGTTTAGCCAACATCCAGTAAAATCATCAGAGGTAAAATAATGTACAAAGTTTAATTAAAGTTCATTGCTGATTTCAATCTTCTTTTTGAGTCACAGCGACACCAAGGGTATATGATTCATATTAGAGTTTTCATGTTCTTCCTATAGCATTATTACTTCTACCTACACACCCCGAGTTTGCCTGCTATCTATATTTTGATCCACTTCCTTTATTTTTGTGGAAGCAACGCTAGCATTATCCCCAACAGTAAAACATAATAGAACAATTTATACAATTTTAGGTACATCACCTGAACAAACAGTGTTGGGTGACGGAAAGGGTTATTTACAGGACGAAAATATGTTTTATCAGTATGCAGACGAGAACAACACATCAGCCTTACAAATAACAGGTATGATATTCACCAAATTGTTTTCAATAGTATGTTATAATTTCTTAAAAATTGAAGGTCGATGAGCTACGAGCAAATGAAAGCAGATCTTAAAGTGTTCATCGAAACGACTGTCACAAAATCTGTCGAGAAAGCTTTGAAACTAACTTCGCGCGTTATGCTGCTCTGTCTGATATTGAAGCAAGGAGAACTCCGCCAAGTCCGAAGATAACATCATCTAAAAATATACGCTTATAAATAAAGAGGATGAGCTCAGCAAATGGAACATCAAGCTGAATAGCAGACACCTACGTCAACGCTTTGTATGCAGTATTATGATAAATATCTAAACAATGGTAATCATATTTTTCTCTTTTCAGTTGGAATATTTCTCAAAAATCATAATTCCAAACGCATACATCCAGAAAGGCGACAATGCATGTTATAGGGGAAGAGGCCCCAAAACGCCCCCCCGATGCAAAACGCCTTTTGTGGTTTCCGTCATATTTACCGTCATTAAGATGGCCGTAAATAAAAACTAGATCTAAAATTATGTAGGTTAGGCGAAAAAAAGTTTCAAAATCGTATGGGAAGGTCGGAAAAACCGAAAATTTCCACATTTTGAAGAAACATCTTAACATTTTGGCGAGGCAAAACGCCCCTAGTGGCGCTAACCTACAATGTACTTGCGTCTCCACGCACTATCCATACCAGAATGCTGATTCGCCGACGCATGGTACTTTGTTCCTAGTAGTTGCCAGCTAAAAGGCGTTTTTGCCTCATGAGTTTTCCGGCAACAGAATATCACCACTTTTTTGAAATGTGAATATTATCAATATGATTGAGATTTTGACAATTTTGAGATGGCATCAACTAGCTATCTTTTTAACTGTTGCATAATGTAAAAATACCCATGAATAGCGTTACAAATAAGACAATAAATCAGTGTTTGCTTAGCTAGGGCATTTTGCCCCCCCTTCCCCTACTGTAGTTGATTGTCTTTTCACACGTGATTTTTGGACAAAGATGACATGGACAGGAATCAGCCGGGGCAATAAGGCTAAGAGAGGCTTCCGTGAATACGGTAATGTCATTCAATTATTGGGCGATATAGTGCGAATTGGTGATCCGTCGTACACAGCACAGAAATTAGAGCTGTTCTGCCGAAATAAACTCTTTCCGTTACTGTAAACCACGATCTACGTGCCAGAAACTTCGAAATCGGCATGCAGACCGAAACGCTCTCGTAAAAGCAGCTGCAATATCTGCAGGTGATGGGCACAATACAGAACCACGAAGATCCACCTTCATCTGATGATGATGAACGAATGGTTGGAGATGAAAGCAACTTTTGAGTCTGATGACGAAGAATGTGATGGAAATACTTCGATGGATCTAGATTAACTTCAGATTCGAGTCTGCTCTAATTAAATATTATAAGCATTATACCTAAGGACGTTAAGGGATATACACGTCTGAATATTATTAATATGAGTTCTAACAATTACTATATAACCTTCACTACATGTCACTGCTAAGTGTGGTAGTAGAGATTGATATGATTAGTTTCTTATTCTGAAAGATACAACTATTCCTGTTAAACATTATTATTATTATTAAAATCTTTATTAAAGAGGTTTTTAGCCCAAGGCTAGTTCACCTCCGCTGTTAAACATCTAAAACCATGTTTGTTTACATTGAAATAAAAAGAACAAGGATAAATAGAATGTTAATTTATCAATGACGACGATGACATGTGTAGCCCGATAAAAACTACGATTATGACGATAACCATATAAAAAAATCATCGTTAAGTATAGGTTTAACCACATTGTTACCCACATATTGCCCTGAGAATATTGCCAATCATCAATGATTACCACATACGACTATTACGATGAGAAGCATACACACTAGGGTGTCCCAAAATTGGACAAAGTCTGGGATTTTGGGGGCTCAACCTTCAAAATGAAAAGTTTAGGGTAAAACAAAAGAAAAATTGTTCTACGACAACTCTGGAAATGACGTTTTAGGGTGGCCCCGACGCGTTTTATGAAAAAAGTGCATTTTTATAGGTAACATCGAAAAATACCGGTATATCGGAAAGAAATTCGATGAAACCCATCCATTTTATATTTTACATTTAACTAGGGTCTATACTTTATGGTAAAACTTTGATACCGCATGTTTTAGGGTCTATATATTTTTCACTGATGCTTTAAATGCCCAAAATGATGAATTTTCTTAATATTTTTTTATTAATGCATCCAAAACGGGTAATCAATCATGATGCTTTCGAAACTAGATATACATAGAAAGATGGTGAATTTTATAACGAATATTTTGCTAAAAAGCAACCTTCTATCTCTATCCGTTTAAAAAGTTATTCACGATTTACTGCAGCTTGGAAAAAGACTTTTGAAATTCTCGGATCATAATACCTGGATCATGTTTAAGTAAAAAAACGCCTACTTTTCCATACCAACCAAAATGAGCGCTTTTTATTAACCAATGTAGTATTCATATGAGTTGCATAAAATTCATTTTAATACTTATTTGAGTGTTATAATGGAAACCCAACGATGGACCAGCAGTAACATGACTGACTACAAATTGTTCAGTTAGTCTGGGTGAGTGCTCAAATAGATGATTATGGTTTCAAAACTACCCATAGGTAGGTTCAGTTTTCGTGTCATGGTTTGTCGAGCTGTGCAATGTTTCTCGATAACATGGAAATTAGTTGTTTTGTGACCATCTTGATTTTTTGCAAGAACGATCATGTGAAGCAAATCCAACTAGATCATTTTGATATCGATTTGTCATATTTTACGCCATATTGAAGCTCATTTTACGCCATTGCAAAAAATAGTGTGTGCAACTAGCAACAACAAAACTCGATTTTATCAGCACTCGTTGTATTTATCTCATTCGGCAAGCCTCGTTGGATAAACGTACAACCATGCTGATTAAATAATATTTTTGCAACTAGTTACACAAATTACTATTATCATTATTATTTTATAATGCATATTGAAATATTTGGCATCTACCATCTACGGAATCTCTGGAAATAAGAACAATCTACACTAATTACGAACTATTTTGCTCACCAATACTGAATACAATGATCAATTGATTGCAACGATAAAACGGGACCAAAATGATCCAGCCGGACTAACTTCACATGATCGTGCTGGTTCAAAAATCAAGTTGGTCAGAAAACAATAAATTTCCATGTTATCGTGACACATAGCACAGCTCACCAAACCATGAAACGATAGCTGAACCTACCTATGGGTAGTTTTGAAACCATATTCATCAATCTATTAGAGTACTCACCCAGACTAACTGAACAATTTGTAGTCAGTCATGGTACTGCTGATCCATCGTTGGGTTTCCATTATAACACTCAAATAAGTAATAAAATCAATTTTATGCAACTCATATGAATGCTATATTGCTTATTAAAGCACTCATTTGGTTGGTATGGAAAAAGTAGGCGTTTCTTTACTTAAACATGATCCAGGTATTATGATCCGAAATTTCAAAAACTCTTTTTTCAAGCTGCAGTAAATCGTGAGTAACTTTTAAACGGATAGCGAATAGAATGTTGCTATTTTTAGCAAAATATTCGTTATAAATTCCTCATCTTTTTATGTATATCTAGTTTCGAAAGCATTATGATGGATACCCGTTTTGGATGCATTAATAAAAAAATATTAAGAAAAAATCATCATTTTTGGGCATTTAAAGCATCAGTGAAAAATATATAGACCTAAAACATGCTGTATCAAAGTTTTACCATAAAGTATAGACCCTAAGTTAAATGTAAAAAATATAAAATGGATGGGTTTCATCGAATTTCTTTCCGATATACCGGTATTTTCGATGTTACCTATTAAAAATGCACTTTTTCATAAAACGCGTCAGGGCCACCCTAAACGTCATTTCCCAGAGTTGTCGTAGAACAATTTTTTCTTTGTTTTACCTAAGCTTTCATTTGAAGGTTGAGCCCCAAATTCCAGACTTTGTCCAATTTTGGGACACCCTAATACACACCACAATGTTGACTCTTATAGATATCTTTATAGTTTATATCACTTGATGATGGCAATTGTCGTTCATCAATGATGATTGTGTCTATGAGGACGACGATGAACCAGACAACAACTGAAAATGTTCTCCACGATCACAATTGAATGACGATGCTAACAACATAATATGTGACGTACTCCACCTGCACGTGAAAATAAACAAATCCATAACAACGATGCTCAAATAATAATGATATTGATAGCAATTTGCATTGTGAAGAGGGCGATCATAACAGTAAAACAATATGATCATGAGCCTCAACAACAACGACGGATACATACGGATATATCCACGACGGTAGCAGCAATTCTGACACCACAGATGACCTCCAGGATGAAGACGAGGATTCATGTCGAGGTACAGGTCCACATCAATTACTATAATTTGAACCAAGACGAGGGCGTCCTCATCGACAAAGACAATATGGATCTATGATGACAAGACTATATGTAACGACGTTGAGAACCATGACAACGATGTTAATATCCACGACGACGACGACCACATATCTACGTATTTAACAACGAGAATAACCATGATACTATGAAAATACTTCACCACGATGACAATTTGTATTACTACTATTTCCAAAGTTTGCTAGACTGCTATGTTTTCGCAATATATTTATTTAAAATATTATTTGAAGGTAGAATCAATCCATAATCATCTTAGTAAGCATGTCGTTGAGTCCATGTTAATCCTCGTCGTTACTCAATCGATTATCATCATGGTCAAGATTGTTTTCTTCATTCTAATAATTTATGTTATATAGTCATGGCAACCATATGCTAGTTTCCGTTTGTTGTTATGCTTATATCTTCGTTTTCAAATACGTTTATACCTACTTAGTAAATACAAGTTGGAATAAGGTGCTCTAGCCGACGTGAACATCAAACGTCGTTGTCATGGTTCTTCAACTTAGTTACCTGCGTATCAAGTCAAGTCCGAATCGTTATTTTGATCCATATGGTCCTCGTGGATATGGTCGCCCTCGTCTTGGTTCAAATCATTGTTATCGTCGACAACATTTATGTCGTTCTTGATCGTCGTTGGTCAAGTGGTTGTCACCGTCGCGTTGTGAATATTATCGTCGTTACTAGTGGTTTCGGCTTCCATGGTTATGATTAGAGGCCTGAATAAGAGAAACGCGGATAGAAAATATGACTCTGCCAACACTGCATTCATTCTTCTTCATCAAAGAACAACACATGAAAAGGAAGAAATGGTTTATGTAGATAAAGTCTCACAATCCGCTATTTAATGTGTCCACATAATTAAACAATAGAATCCAATAAACAATGCAATTTCATTTCATAATCTATATAAATAACTTGCATATTATTGCAAACTTATGTAAAATTTGTTTATTTGAAAATGGCATAGAATCGAATTTAGCCGTTTTCAGTATTTGAGTCAACATTTTGGCTGCTTGACAGGAATCTCCTGCTCGATTGGCTGCTGTTTTTGACGGTTCTGATTGGCGGCACATACTTATCCCGTTTCGTTTCTCTTATTCAGGCCTCTAGTTATGATTGTCCTCGTCATACTATTACAATTTTTGTCCATATATTGTGTAACTGTGCATCGTTGCTGTAATCTTAATGTCGGTTGTCTTCGTGGTTCAAATTGTCATCGTAGAGGGAATTTCCGTCGGGTGAACGTGAACACTCGTTCTCATTATGAACGATGAAGTTACAATATTCCTATTCGTTACAAAAAGAGTCAACATTGTGGTCCATACTGTTCTCATCGTTATAATCGCTCTCGCCTTGGTACACATTGTTGTGATCATTGATGGTATACCTATGTTTATTTGTTTATTTGTTTATTTGTATACATCCAACTGACTTTTATAGTCTTATTGAATAACTTAATGCTAATTTACAAATGCATTACAATTTGACATACTACAATAATATACACATTTAAATCCAAACAATTATTCTCAACTTCTTCACACTGCAAGCAATTAATTATCAACATATCATCTTTTATTATCTTCGCTTATGAACATATAAATCATTAAGGGATAACATGTACAGTAACAGCACAATACTAAAACATTAAAACGAGTTTAAAGGACACTATTTCAGTTTACAAGGAGGTTTCCATGTTTCATTATGGCGATGTACGAATTCTCTAAATTTTACTCCTTTAGGCCATGTTAATGTGTTCAACGCTCTTGCTTTCAAGTTCATATTCAAAACGACTTTGAACGAAACGTAATCCCATGTATTGATAGTTCTATGTCTCGGTACCAGTTTGATCACATCTAAACAACTAGGTAATGGAACGTTCAAAGAATGTGATACCATCACACTAATCTCATCCTCGGTAGTATTTTTTTCAATGTTCGTCAGATAGAGCGAGAACGTTTCAGGATTTGGCGCTTGCGATGGAATCTGCGACGAATTCCGTCCCATTCTGTCAAAACGCGTTGTCTCATTAATTCCATCAAGCAGCACGGATGTGGAAATTGGTGTTGAATGCGGGCACGGAACTGCAGGTTCTGATTTTAAAACGAAATTGGTGAGTTTGTCTGCAATTTCTTTTACAGCGCATTTTAGTTCAACGATCTCATCTTCCATCGAACGGGTAGGTCGAGCGGTGGTAGCAACATCAATAGTCGTGCGTTCTCTCCACTTACAGAACAATATCATGCAGGCATCGCAGATCCAGATGATGTTCTTATTCGATAGTGCACACAATTCATTTTCGGTTGTACAAACACAGTCAGCGTGAAATGTATGACCAATCCCTTCGCACACAGTAAACGGATCACTATACATGTTGATAGATAGTGAGCATTTCCCGCAATTCTTCTCCATGATGATTGAGTTGTTGCGCACAATTAGACACTTCTAATTTACGTTGGAACAAACAGTGCGATTAAACTCGTACGCCAATGACTTTGCCTCGACTTTGTGGCTGTCGATAGTGGTTGAAATGGAATCCGTGCACTTTTTGTTATGGTCACCTTCATTTCGTCATCATACCTTTAAATATGTTTTTCTTTTTGTATTTGAACCCGATTTTCTTCTATATGTGATTTATGTTTTGTGTTTTTATATGTATTGAGATTTCATACTGATTTACATCGCATTAAGCTCCTACATAACTGGATCAAGTTATTTCATTTAATCGTATGGAGTAGTGGAATAAAGACTACACTTTCATTTTTGACCAACGGCACTAATTTGCAAAATATGTCCGAAATATGAATATGACTGGCATTTGTAAGGTTACTCGCATTAATTTTGGAAATATAAATGTGAAGAAATGACGATTTGAATGGCTTCAGGAAGTAATCATATTTAGATACAATTTTAGACCCTGTAATTAGCAAATCATTTTCATCATCATGAACACCTTTGAAACAAATGATTTCGGATTGTCTGGTCAATATCCATTGATCTTTGAAATCTGTACTTAATTTGAAACTTGAGATATTTAAGATAGTTTTTCCATTTTTCTGTTCTACTGACACATTATTTGATGCCCTATTTTTAAAACTACGATCCTCTTTAGTACAATCGACATTTTTCGACTCAATTATTCGAGCTGCAACTTGGGCTAATGGGTTTGGACCTGTTTTTACTAATTTTTTCAATGAATGCATAAAATTTTCAAACGGATACGCAGAAAACGATGGTAACGGACCAAATCTTTCAACTTCATCCACAATGTGGCAAAGATTGTGGATATTGCTTGAGATATATTCAGTACCATATAATGACTTAAAGTTCTCTATGAAATCAAGAATCAATGACCTAGCTACAGGTAAAAGATTTGAATATTTTTCGACAGAGCAAATTCTTACGGCACAGAAAAGGTAGAGGAAATGGTCGTAAAACTTCTCAGGAAGAAAGTCTTTAAGTGCTACTATACCAACATAGTTAATAAAATTTCGGTACTCTAAGCCTTTCCATAATGATACAAACTCTAATGACCTCATTTGCCGATGGATTTCCATGGGAAACTTAACTTGAACTAAATACTCTGATATTGCCTTTTTCTGAAAAGTACTCCATTTTGCTTTCATAGACATTGAACCTGTACGCCAACTAGTTAAAAGCTTTTTCATTACACCTAATTCAAGCAAATGCAAGGAATCACCGACAACGACATCCTGGATAATGTCGATTGGTAGCTTCATGAGCGGTGTGTCGCCTCTCTTGATGATCAGAGTATTGCTTTGACCGAAACTTTTCATCAATTCTCAGCGGTGCAGTCGACTCCGGATATGACATGGTTCCCGATATTTTGCTGAACCGTCCTTTAGTGGTGCATTTTATGCAGCCATATTTGCCGTTGAAGTTGATCACATTTTTAATAAATGACCTGGCCGGAGTGTCACAGATGAAACAGCGAATTCTTATGGCCAAAAGATACCCATTCACGTGAACTCCGTTCTCCAACAAAGGCAACAATTCATCAATGAAGGCGCTGAGAAATTCATTCACATTTTTTGGTTTCCCATTACCGTAGAATATGCCCACGACCATGGGTGCAATATGAGGTGCTTCATGGATGTTACATAATATGGGCCAGAAATTTTTAGTGGTACTTTTGTAAATAGGTAAACCATCTACGTTTATGTTAATTGAAATAGACAAAGGTGTGTCTAAATCTCGGAATATCTGTCTGAGGTAAGCGTTCTAGCCCATGGTTGCCAGTATTGTCCGTTCTCTCCCATTGGACTGACGCTCACATTCCTTGGAGTTCGCATAATTGATCAAGGATCCTTAGCTAATTCTAGTCCAAGGTTTGTGTTTAAAACATTTATGAGCGATTTAAGGGCTGTTTGGGGGATATTATTCTCGTTTGACCACTTCCGAATATCTGTAACAATTTTTCTTTCGTCGCCTGTAATAAAAATTTAATAGATTTTTTTTTAAACATTGACAATTACTAATAACCTTCATATTCCGTTTTTTCCTGATCACAGGCAATAATTGTCTCTGCAATTATGGAATTCTCTTGAGAGTTGCTTCTTTCTGTGCGTTGAACCGATGAAGATGGTGATACAACACTAGACTCGTTGTTTATTTCTCGTCCATCTGTAGTAGCATTTAGCGTTCTCCTGAAACGGTCACGATACTTTTTTAATAATCTACTGTATGTACCGCGTTTTTTAATTTTAGACAATCTAGTTTTAACCATTGCCTCAGACATGATTTTTCTTTAAAAATATGCTTCAGTTCTAGCAAGAGATAACGTGAAACGAGTCAACTATCTATGAAAAAGTTTGTGATGATTTATGATAAAACTTCTAGTTTACGATAAAACATCCGATGCGTTATGTATAATAATACGAACATTTTACATCACACATTATATATGATCTTAAACGTGCTTACGTTAAACATGATTTATACTATTTTTACCAACTTAAGCGATGTTGCTTCGTAAATCGTTGAAGTGGTCAGACATAATCGCGTTTTTGATTCTTTTTGAACATTATTTATAACTCAATTGTCTACTTTTACGATAGTGATAGGAAATTTACTTTTATACAACTCTAAATATACATAGATATACGATGACTGGTTATCTGGGCACCTACACAAATTGACGCTGCCTTACGAGATGTTGTAACAAATAGCATCGACTTCAATATCACCGAAATTTCAGAAGTACAAGTTCTTAATGCAATCCAGAAGCTAAAATACTCCGTATCTCCCGGTCCCGATGGAATTCCTTCTGCGGTTCTGAAGGAATGTTCAACTACGCTTAGTACACCACTCGAAAAGCTGTTCAACAAATCTTTACATCAAATGGAGTTTCCTACTAGCTGGAAGGCATCGTTTTTGTCCCCTATCCACAAGAAAGGCGATAAAAATAACGTAGGTAATTACAGAGGAATAACATCACTGTGCGCCTGCTCCAAACTATTTGAGATTATTGTTAATAATGCCCTTTTCGAATCTTGCAAGAATCATATTTCCTGTGCCCAGTACGGGTTATATCCGAGAAGGTCAGTCAATACTAACCTTGTTGAGTTTTCCTCTGTGTGCATGCGCTCTATGGATGCGGGTTTGGAATGCTGTTTATACCGATTTCAAAGATGCCTTCGATCGGGTAAATCATGACGTCCTACTACACAAGATCCAAAAGTTAGATGTTTCACTAGCAATCGTCAATTGGCTAAGATCATATTGACCTTCCTGTGAGTGACTGTGAGTGAGACTCGGCCTGACAGAATCTGACGCTTTTGTTACATCTGGTGTGCTCTAGGGGAGTAACCTTGGCCCATTATTATTTTCCCTGTACATAAACGACGTCACATATGTATTAGCTGCTGGCAATCGAGTTTTCTACGCAGATGACATGAAAATCTTTACAATTATTGCGGGTATTGATGATTGCCTGGAGCTACAAAACATGCTGGATTCTTTCGAAGAATGGAGCAAACGTAATTACCTGGAACTGTGTGTCGATAAATGCAGTACGATTTCCTTCACAAAAAAAAACGATATCCGTTGCACCATGTGTACTATATACCTGCACAACCGTTGGAACGACTACATCAAAGTAAAGACCATGACGAGAAGCACGATAGTGAACTACCGTTCCCACTTCATTACGAAAACGTAATCACTAAAGCTAACAAACAGCTTGGCTTTATTCTAAAGATGGCCGATGGATTCACTGATCCCTCTGCCTCAAAGCTTTGTAATGCGCATTGGTACGATCAATTTTGGAATCAGCAATGGTGGTCTGGTGTCCTCATGCTAGGAACTGGATCGAACGAATCGAGGCAGTTCAAAGAAAATTCGTTCGCATAGCTCTGCGAAATCTGCCGTGGCGTGATGCATCCATTCTACCGCCATATGCAGGGCTGGTAGCGACCGAAGCCGCTCAAAATAGTGACTTTAGTGACCAAAGCTGACGAAAAAAGGGACCAAATAGTGACTTTCAGTTGCAGAAAAAGTGACCAAATAGTGACTTCCAATTTCAATTGCAAGTTCGATGAGACGAAATCAAGCGTTTTTGGGTCGAAGGAGAATATTTTTTTGTAATTTGTGGCGGAAAACATCTTTCACTCGCCACTCTTTTCTCTTAAACGAGCTCAGAAGAAAAATGAAAATCGTACTCGGTAACTTTTATCTACTCAGAGACTAAGTAAAATTATTGCCCTCTCTTTTAACCCCACGGAAATTTTACTCAATATCAGTAAAAGCAGGACAATTTAAAACTATGAGTAGTCTGCAAGCAAATCAAATGTTTACGCCACTGGAAGTGATCGAAATATGGTTATCACTCTTAACACCTGTTTTTCTTTCCTGAAAATTATTTCTCGGCGAATATCTGCGAGCATTCTCTTCTCGTGAGAATAAGTGAAAATTACGATCATTGGATTAGCTGCCTACTTAAGAAAGATGCAGAGAACTCTAACGATTTGTCATAGGTGCCACGGATGTTTTTGGAATTTTTAGTGCAACAGGAACAACAATAGGATCGTTTTGGTAGAAAACAATACAAAAATTATGAAGATTCATGTACAACGAGCTTGGGATTGAACGTTCGACCTCCTGCTTGTAAATAGGAATATGCTCTCTAAATTTTTAAATATTTTAACTCCAAAATACGCAGATTTTCCGACTTGAGGTGCGTATTCATGAACGATTTTTGCTATGGAATTCGACAGCGCATGCAATCTTCAAAATTGGAGAGACTTGATCGCTTTTCTTGATATCTACTCAATAAATATTTGCTTAGAGCAAACCCTTCATTACATCTGTAAAAAGCCGCTTGAGAACAAATTATATTTTCTTGATTTTTTTAGACAAATGTTTATATGGATACCTAATGAGAGATAAAGTCTCCTCAAATTGAGGCAACAACTCAAAATTCAAATATCCTGAAGTTGTGGTGGAATGATGGCATTTTTATCAGTGAAGATCATTTAGCATATTTATGGATTTGTGCTGTGAAAAATGATAGCATTTGTAACATATGCAGTTTGGTTGATTTTGAAAATCGTTTGTTAATCCTCCCCACAAACTCAATCATTTCCAGCTCACCATAGATAAGCAAGATAGTAAAACCTGTGTTACTGTTGGGCAGTTTAGTTCTTGGTAAAACAGGGGAGAATCAAGCCTTCTTACCTTCCCCTACTGCATAAAGTTTGAGTTGAGTGATCATTTTTCCAAGATCATTTCCGCCAATTTTCAATTTCCGCCATAAACAAAACAGCTTCCGATGGATAAAGCTTTATAAAAAAATCTTAGTCAATAGTTTCAAAATAGTTGAAAATAGTGACTTTTTGCGAGAAAAAGTGACTTTTAGTGACTTGAGGTCGAAAAAGAGACTTTTTAGTGACTAGCCCGAAAAAAGTGCCCAAGTCACTAAAAAGTGACCCGCTACCAGGCCTGCATATGAACATCGATGCATGCTGCTTGGAATCGAAACATTGGAGAAAAGAAGGACCGCGATACAAGCAGTTTTCGTTGCAAGAATACTGACCGGCGGAATCGATGCCCCTGCTATTCTAGCTGAATTGTATATTAATGTTCCATAACGACCTCTACGACGCAGAAATTTCCTGTAACAGCCGTTATGGTCAGCATGATCCAATAAGGTTTATGGCTTCGCGTTTCAATGACGCATTTAGGTTTTTCGAGTTTGATGAGGGAGCTGCTATATTTGCTAACCAGTTAAGGCTGAGAATGTGAAGTCGCGCGGAAAAAAATAGATGCTGTAGAATATAAATGTAGATTTTGTTAAGAAAATTATTTTGAGCTTTTAGTGGAATGTCTCAAAATAATTTTGAAAATGAGTTTGTATTATTATTTTTATTTATTCAGACTAAGGCCGAAGTGGCTCAGTGGTATATAAGAGTCTTCCATTCGGCTCGGTCCATGGCAGCACTTTCGCCAACCACGCAGTCTATGAGGGTCCGCAAGTCATCTTCCACCTGATCGATCCACCTTGCCCGCTGCGCACCTCGCCTTCTTGTGCCTGTCGTACCGTTGTCGAGGACCATTTTCACCGGTTACTGTCCGACATTCTGGGCATACGTGCCCGGCCCACCGCAGTCGTCCGATTTTCGCGGTGTGAACGATGGATGGTTTTCCCAACAGCTGATGCAACTCGTGGTTCGTTCGCCTCCTCCACATACCGTCCGCCATCTGCACCCCACCATAGATGGTAATACAGCACTTTCTTTCGAAAACTCTATGCGCGTTGGTCTCCACGAGCATCGTCCAGGCCTCGTGTCCGTAGAGGACTACCGGTCTAATGAGGTTTTGTAGATTGTCAGTTTGGTACGGCGGCGAACTCTATTCGATCGGAGCGTCTTTGCGGAGTCCAAAGTACGTACGATTTCCAGCCACTATGCGTCTCCGAATTTCTCTGCTGGTGTCATTTTCGGCGCAGTCACCAGTGAGCCCCAGTACACAAATTCTTCTACCACCTCGACAACCGATGCAAACTCGCGGTGGGTGGCTCACATTGTCGTCTCTTGAACCTCTTCCTATCATGTACTTTGTCTTCGATGTGTTGATGACTAATCCGATCCGCTTAGCTTCTCTCTTCAGTCTGATGTAGGCTTCCTCCATCTTCTCAAAGTTACGTGCCCTAATATCTATGTCGTCGGCGAAGCCAAATAGCTGGACGGACTTATTGAAAATTGTACCACTCGTGTTAGTCCCTGCTCTTCGTATTACCCCTTCCAAAGCGATGTTTAATAGCAGACACGAAAGACCATCACCTTGCCGTAACCCTCACGGGGTTTCTGAAGGACTCGAGAATGCCCCTGAAACTCGAAATAGGAACATCACCCGATCCATCGTCGCTTTGATCAACCGTGTCAGTTTATCCGGAAAACCGTGTTCGCGTTTGTACAATCCCCTTTTAATCCCACCACTTAATTGTACCTTGGCAGATAATAGAGCGAGCTCAATCAGTAAGCCGTCTTCTCAGTGTCTCGTACTTGACTCAACTAAGTCTCGACTAGGTCGAGTCAAGTACGAGACACTGAAGACGGCCTTACTGTTGAGGTTTGGGGATTTAAATGGGATTGTACAAACTCGTCTTATGACAAGTGATAAATGTAGATTTTATTTTTTTATAGTAATTGACTGCTTTGTAAGTTTCTGTGACTATTTTGTAGAGATGTGTTAGCTGTTAGTACACTTCATTAAGACTATAAGTCAGATGGAGGTAGCAATAAAATAAATAAATAAATAAATGGGAAACGTCATTGTCACATGTGACAAGCGTTTAACGGTAAACAAATTCTTCAATATCTTCAAACAACTAGCATTACATCAGCACCAACACCACTAGATTTTCCTCTATCTCTTGTACTTTGTCTTGGTAGAGTTAATGGTTAGGCCTATCCATTGGCGTAACTACAGGGGGGCTAGGGGGGGCTATAGCCCCACCTAGAATCAAGTTAGCCCCCCCTAGAATTCCTACGACTTTGCATGAACACTGTACATATCTAGTGCTCTGATCGTATCTGGGCGTAACTGTAAATAATGAATACTTATCATCTCTCTCTACAGTGAGTTTAATATATTTTATCATGTTTTCTAACTTCGAAAAATTGATATATCTTGGGTTAGGAATCCCAAACACGAAGGATATTGATTCTCAACCACACATATAATTGGTTAAGTTGAATTGCGTACGAATCTAATTTCTAAAGTAAATTACACTTTCGGATGAATATAACTCCAAAACACAACTCGTTTTCAAACAAAAATCTTTTTAGATGTGCTTACCACCTATGAATTGACATTTGTGCTGCCAAAATGAGATATGAGCCAATGTGAGAGATATGACGGGAATGGTTACAGTCATTTTGGTACTCTGACGAGAGAAATGTTGGAGTTGGAACAGTATGTTCATGCTGATTCAATGCTGATTGTAATATAGAATAGAAGTAACAGACTGACAGAACAAATTCAATGGCTGAGATTTTGATTGAATAAAGAATATTGAAGCAAAATAATAAACTGCCCGTAATATTTAGACAACATGAAAAAGACAATTGTTTAACTTGAGCAGGAGATACAAGATGCTTAGGTTACCGAAGAACTTCTAACAAACCTTGACTTTTATTTATTAGCAAATCATTAATTCTTCAAGATT